>NW_020955540.1:1022063-1123532 GCF_003031625.1 Empidonax traillii | reverse complement strand
TGTGTCTGCCCAGGGTTTGTCCCACCTTTTTGCTGTATTGCGAAATTCTACAAGCTGAAGAGCAGAGTAATATGATGTCAGAAGCTATGCTCCAAACTCTTCAGCCTTGTTTCTGTGTCTTCAGAAGAGGCCTATTTTTTAACTCCTCCCAGCATGGTCTCCCTTCTCACCCTGTCTATTCTAATACTAATCCTAAAACATTTATTCAATTTTCCTAGCTTCTAGTTCATACCTGCGACCATATTCTCCAACCCTGAATTCAGATACTCTCTAGACTTTACATGAGTTGTTCTCATCTGTATTATATTTGGTGCAAGGTGACAGCATAAATTGTAATCTCTATCTACTGCTCCAGACTAAGCTTAATCACTGGATACAGTTACTCACATCTAAGTTCATAAAAACACTTATTTGCAGCAGGTTTACCACACTAACCTCAGCCATCACATCCTCACTCCCCTCCCAAATTCAAGCTCTCTAAGGAAATAGGAAGACCAAACTCACATATAAAGAAATCATGAGCAAGGAATTCATTTGGGAGAAAGGAAGGACAGTAGGGTCACTTTTCAGTTGTAGCTAAAGGAGACAACATTCCTCTTTTATGTTGCTAGGATTTGAAACCAACCTACTTAAGAACACCTTTCACAGCAATTTGCTTGGAAATAATCGTAATGTGTTAGTCAGTGGACCTCTTTCTCATTCATTTGTTCCCACCTTTATATTTAACAAACAAGACAAAAGCACACACTTACTTGGCTCCAACCTCCTCTATATATGAAAGGCAACACAAAAGAAATGCTTGTAAGCAAGACTGTGGTCAACATAAGCATACGATGCACCTAGAAAAGTTAAGTTTGCATTTAGACAATCTACAGCTTTAACACATCATTGAAAGACACTAAACAGACATCAGTTAAAGATGTTCTTAGTGCCCTCTTTAGACGTTTCTTTTATTAAGAAAGGAGATTACCTGATTCTTAATTGTTTCATTTTATAAGATCATAGATGTAAATCACACCATGTTTAGTCTCCTATTTTTTGGATTTAATAGGTTTATAATTCTGCTTACAATAATACTAGAAAACACAACTGGAGATATGGGTATTTTGCCCACCTGAAACCACATCTCCTTTCCAAACAGGAATGAATGAGCCCAGACAGGTTTGAAGAATCGTGCAACAATAACACCAATACTAACTGTGGTAATCCAAGCAACAAACATCAGCGCTCCTGAAAATTGAGGGAAAGAAACACAAGGAAAATGAGTAACTTAAGTGCATTTGAATACAACTTAGAAGACTTATGTGATAGTTTAGTCCTTACGCATATGCTCAGAATTAACCAGTGAGTAAAAATTTATCACCTGGTTCAGACTGCAGCCTTACAGCATTTCTCTTGCTAGAGGGCAGAAGCACCCAGGTAAGAGATAATCATACTATGCCCACACAGCACAACAGCGCAGCTCTGGCTACTGCACACTTCATACATGCCAACACAGTCCCTGCATGCTGGTGAGAGGCACCATTCTATCACCAACTCAGAAATGAGAGAATGAAAGATAACACTGCTACAATCTGTGTGAGAAAGAAATGAGTGACTCTCATGGACCCGTGTTCAAGTCCAGTACTGAGAGAAAAAATTCTAATTAACTTCAGTGACTCCAGAGAGCCAGTTGAGTCTTTTCTTATTTCAAATAGAACTAAGCAAATAATGCAGCTAGAACAACTTGAACCAGAGAGCCAAGGAGAAACAATCCTAATCATAAACGTTGTGAAAAAGACAAATGCAGGTTCATTTTCCTGAGCAAAAAGAAACAATCTGTTCTTGAAATGAAATATTTATAGCCTCACTCTGCTACCACAGTAGTGGATCTTGCTAGCCAACATGAACGTCGGAAAAATGAGAGGAAATACCTACTCTGCAAAACTCTATAGTCTCAGGAAGTCTAGAGCTGGAAGACAAAACTAGAAGGCACAGCTTACCATGAGCTTTGATAAGTCGTGGGGACCGGGAGCCTCCAATATCCTGAGGAGGACCTGTGACATCGTACAGTCCATCGGTGATCAGGGGCTGACGATGATGTTTGTATATTAGTCCACCTAAGCAGTGACATAAAGCAGGTTATTAATTGTTAATGAAAGCCACTGGACTTGTAAGTGTGCCCATTCCTTATTCATGAATGTTGTGACCCCTGAGCATAATTGTGCAAAATTTCTGACATTCAGTACGCTAAGAACCTAAGATGTCATCTTAGCTATCTTGCACACCTCATGTACAAGAATCAACCCACCCCTCTACAGGAAATATCTTTCTCCACTACATGCACAGGACATGAAGAATAATTCCCTTAGGTGCTAGTCTCTATTTTTTTTAAAAAAGTGTGTCCAGTTCTCAAGAAGCTACCAGTTCCTAGCATCAAGTGAGCACACAACAACACATATATGAGTAAGTTTATGACAACTTCAAAAAGCAAACCTGTGATCCAGAAAGGTAGGAAAGGTGACTGGATTAAGGGCCTCAAACTTGGGAACCTTAGTTCAGACACTAGTTCTCAGCTAAGCCATATCTTACAGAAGGGTTGTTACTAACTCATTCAGGGCTGTTTAAAGAAAGGCAACCACATATAAGTCAAGCTTACCTCCACTAGCTTCCCCATCTGCCAGAAAGATGTAGTAACTGGCATCCAGATTAAATCTCTCTTTATAAGCAGGAAGATGAATACCTCTTCTGAAAGAACATTGAAGAACACCCTCCACAAGCCTCCACGACACATCTTCAAGGGCATTCTGTGAAACAGCAGATACTTAACACCCAGTGTTTTCAGACTAGCGGAGTAATAACCTTAAAAGTAACCCTGCACAAGAATGTCACTGCTGCACAAAAAAGATCACCAATCTGAGGAGGGGGAATCTCTCTTGCATGCCAATAAGTCAATATAGCCAAATATAGGTTGGACTTATTATCACCAATTTTTCCAGCTCATGATCTCCTCTTCCCTTTCAACCTTTAATCTAAGATGTATCAATTCCAACTGCAGCCCTAGCCAAGGGACAGAGTAATAATAGGCACAAAGGTTCTCAATACATTAAGCTCCCACCACGTGACTTATTTTTACAATTCAGACATCCAAAGTTAACATTTACTTGGAAGTAAGAGTCCAACCAATTTCACCTCAATGAACTATGGATCCACCTTAGTATTTGCATCTCTTGTGCAAAATAAAAGCACAAAGAAACACTGTACCTCACTTCAAAGCTACGTTTGTGGAAAGGTCTTGGTTCTTTTCAAATGTACCTCTGAATCCAAGAGAGGACGACTTCGCCCTGTCAGATGGGCAGTGCCCACACGAACACGGTGGTCCTCGTTAACACACAGATACGCATCATCACCACCCTGAAGAGTTTAAAAGAAAAGTACATATAGCCCAATAAAAAACACTACTGGCAGACTCCAAAAGTTCTTTGATTTAAATATAGGCACAGCAAGACCTGAGACAGATTTCTGTAGTTTTCAAGCTATTATTTCCATCTTTCAAACACAGCTGCATTATTACAGAGGAACTGCATTAAGTCAAAGAGATGACACAAACACACGTTATAATTTACACATCCCTCTGTTCCAAACTAACAGCCATATTATAAGAAGTTTCTTTAATTATTTAGAATTTACTAAATCAACTAGACAAGACAGAGATGGATGTTGCTGTTATTTAACAATCCGCTTCAGTTACAAGATGGTTTTCTTCACAGTTGTAAAGACAAAGTTTTGTTAAGAACCAAGTTTTCCTGCACTAGGGGTATGAATATAAACAGCATTTCCTTTGTGCAACAAGTAGTTTATGGATTATGCATTTGTCAACAGCATCATCCCTTCCTTTTAAACATCAGTTCAAAAAAAGGAACTTTAAACATTTTTTAAGATTGAATGGAGTTATTTCTATACAAACAATCAATCATGAAATTAAATGGTTTTCAGAATAACAACTCAGCTTCTGACAGGTGAGGTTCTTTTGGCTAGGTAACAAAGACTGATCTAACTAGGAATTTCAGTCAACAGACAGGTTGGATTCTGCCATAGCAGATACCAAGAGGGAAACTCTACTGCAATTAGTCAGTCCTGAGCTAAAACTGAATATCCATTATAAAATGCAACTTCTGTTTTAGCTCTATGGGAGAGTCACACTTCATGTGACATGTAACAGTATTTCCATTTTCCATATGCAGGTTTTGGTAGAGTACCATTCAAAACTTCCTAAACTCACAAAAGGAACTATAGAAATAGAATAGAAACTCACCATCCACTGGTCATGGGACAATGCAAATGCTAAATAGCCTTCACTTGGACCACTCATTTCAATAAATACTGAACTCTCCTCTTTTTGGAAGGATAGAAAAAAACAGGAAGCACTTTCAGGATCACAGTTTGAAGGGTTCCTAATGCAGAACTTCATACTTCCACAGCCCGAGGCACTAAACTAGACAATTAAGGAAACAAACAAATCATAAGCAATGAGAGTTTCCCTCCTCTCCCTCCCTTTCTACCCATTCTAGAAAAATAAAAAACTACAAAGAACAACAAAAAAAAATTTCATCTATGTCTACACACCAATCTCTTAACCCATGCCTACAAGTGCTTTAAGACAAGTAAAGTGACGGTGAATTCCAAGCTGTACTTTTACTCAAGTTGATCTTCCCCTTAAAAGACATTCTAATAGAATAACCTTGAAAAGATAGTAAAAATTTCAGAGAAGCTTCCATTCATTTAATATTTAGAGAGGTAATACCAGCTGTAGTATGAGGAAGCTTTGTGTTTCCTTTTTAAAGTATAAATTCCATTTATACACATTGAAAAAAATACAGGGATTAAAATTCACAGTTACCCTGAATACAGTCTTTCTTGTTCAATCCATTTAAAAATCAGTAACAGAAGGCAGTAACAGATGAACTCCCAGGAAGAAGGTTTCTGAGCCTGCAGTTGCTAAATAGCAGACTATCGGTCAAGACCAGAGCAAGTCTTTTCCCACCTCTCTTCACAATTATGCAAAATGTTTCCTTATCATTAAGTTCTAAATATTCTATCTACCTTTTGACCTGTGTGCAGCATGAGAACATTTAACCCTTAGAAGTTCAGGCTACTCAACTAACACAAGAAGGTAGGTGGTTACGCTTTTATCCTGAGATATCAAAGTTGCTCATCTCTCCTTTTCTGTCAATAGCCCGTATCTATGTAATTTTGTTAGATTCCATTAATCATAAGCATTAAAGACAGATTTATTTATCATTACTTACTGGCTTTGATAAGGAGGAAACTGGGTATGAAGTTGACACAGCCTCTGAAGTTGTATGCAAAGGTGTTGTTGGGGACAGCACACCAGGCTGAGAAACAGTGGGACCTGGAATCTTCACCCAGAAAGTCCTGTATTTCTTGACAACTGTGGCTCTTAAACACAATACTCAGAGTCATTACTGCATACATCAACAGCTGATTGCTACTTAAAAAATGAAAAGCTTCTATAGTTCATACAACTTATTTGTAAAACCCTCATCTTTAAGTAGGTCTCTATGATTTTAGGGATTGAAGTAGGAAAATATCTTAAGCCTCAGTAGATAAAGAATTTTAAAATATCATACTGCCTTCTGCAGTGGATATAAGAAACATTCATGCCTGTGGCATAGATTACAATTTCAGAGCTGCATTGCACTTGTTATAGTTCACAAGAAGCCAGTAGTGTAACAGAAGGGTGTACAAATAATTTGGTTAGGTACAAGCAAAGAAAAAATATTCTTAACACTGTACATTACAGGCATGAGAAGCGAGAAGTTATCTAAAAATATTCAAGACATCAGCCTCCAAATTCTCTTCTATTCTCCCTGCAAAATATCAAAGCACTCACCTGCAAGCTCTCCCTAAACAACAAGTGTGTGCACTAATGCAGGCTCTGCAGCAAGTAAGGGATGTTGCCTTTTCAGGTCATTGGCCCAAGGGTACTTTTCAGTTGCTGGCCAGTATTTGACACAGGTAGTGGTACAGTTTTACCTTGCTTGCATTTTAATAAACTAAAACTGACACTGGATTTACTTACAGAAACTGTACATGTTTTGGTGCATCTCCAGGAGCAATCCAATAAACTTTCATGTGTTTCTTTTTTATTTTACTTGTCTGACTGACAGCTGAATTCTGAAAATACACACATCAAGAGTTACACAGTGGATATGCACTAAAGAGATGTTAATTAACACAGCACAGATTGCAGCTAAATCCTAAAGAGACTGTTACACTGCACAACCCCAGTGCAACTGGGTTTTCCCCAGTCAGTCATGATCAACTCAGTGTGTGTAACTTGCAGTGGTGCACTTTAACAGACTTCAAGGCTAAAAGGAACAACTTTCAACCCATAAGATGCCAGCAATGAGACAGAAGCCTCTGCAGCATTTATGCAAAAATGGTGAGGTTTTGATAGAAAAATAAAGCTCCTTTTCTTGACAGTAAGAGGATGAAGAAACAGAGCAGTGACTACAGATAGAACAGTAATATTCCAGAGGACAAAATCCAGAAGTAGTCTTTGGATCAGACCATTTTTTAGACAAAATAAATAGATCAGGCACAGCACTGTCCTCTGAGCACAGAGGGCACCACCAGATATCCCCATGGCTTTACAGCACTGATGATGAGTACACTGAATGCCAGTGGGGGACAGGTGATAGAAGTGGGGAGAAAAGTGCATTTAAGCAGATTAGGAACTTTGTCCGCACCAGCTCAGATGACACTCTACATGTCCATGAAGTTCACACATGTTGCTGAAACACTAGTCAGAGTTCACCTCTCTTGCACATGAAGCCAACTCCTTTATCTAAAACAGATCTAACCTGTTACTAAGAAAGCTCCACTAGCAGTAAATGACAGAGTAACACTAAAGATAAAAGCCTAGTGTTTGGCCAGGTTGGATGGGGTTTGGAGCAATCTGGTGTAGTGGAAGTTGTCCCTGTCCATAGCAGGGGGGTTGGGGCTAGATAATCTTCAAGGTCCCTATCCAACCAAAACTATCCTATAAAATAATAAACCCTGTGAAATGGTGTTTGTTTACTACAATAACAGCCCTAAACGTTCCTTGCTCTAAGACATTTTCTCTGTCCTTACCAAGTATGAAAAAGCAAACAGATCATGCCCTTCTCCTTTTAATATTAGGAATATACTATATTCATTATGCACAAATAAATATTATGTTACAAGTAAGAATAGTCCAGGAAGTTGCAGTGAGTCTGCCTCTATACAGGACCAGTTTCCCTAAGAGCCTTACAAAGCTCAAATAAATTTACACAGCTCAGCTTTGTCCTACTACATAGACTGGTACAAACTCCTCAGTGCCTGAGACCTCATTTTCGGTCACTAGACTATACCTTGGTACGACCACACGTCAGGAGCTGAGAAAGTCTCCGGTCAGTTAACAGGAAAGAACCAACTGCAGGGCCATCCAGGTGTTCTGCATCCCGAGCTTGTATGAAAAATCCCTCAAAATCTGGTCCAGACAGACTGACTGAAGCAAGAAGAAAAATAAAAGTCAGTTGAAATGTTCTCCAAAGGAAGAATATTTCAGCAATAACTGCCAGATGCTCATTGGACGAGTACTGAATGATGGTTAATGGATCATCTAAAGAACATTCAATTGCTTAGATAAATCTAGTATAGCAAACTGAGTAAAGACATGCTGCAACACAACAAAACCGTAAGTTTAACTCTTGAGCTGTAACTGACCTTCTATGCTGTCTCCTGGTTTAAACTGAGTGCCATTCACTGTGATGGTGTGCACAGGCGACAGTTGTGGAGAGCCACCATGACAGGGTATCATGCTAGTGCAGGCTTCTCTTACTTTTCCATTTGGATAGCCACCCACAGGTGTACAAAAGCAAATAAACATCCAAACAGCAACAGCAAGACTGGATAGCTCCATCTACATAAAATAAGATTTACAAGCAATTAAATACAATAAATGTTTATATTACAGGTCACAGCTCATCTTTTGAAGTCAGTTGAACATGCAAAAAAGTTTAAAAAAAAAAAAGTCATTCAGGAGAAGGTACCATTTCCAGCTGCTGAATAACCTCTGCTTCTGATAAATGCCACACTTTGCAAGAATGTTCTGAAACCATTTTTCAGGCCATCAAGAGAACAGATTGTAGAAGGATTATTTCCCTCTGTGCATTTTGACATCACTTCTTAAATGTCTTTTGCCTATCCCTCTCCTATTCTTTCTCAAAAAAAAAAAAAAAGTCCCTTAAACATCTGCACAGGACAGATGGATTTTAAAACTTGTTTCACAGATACATAAAGGTTGATAGTATTGAGGAACTATACAGTTATTATGAAACCCACTCTTCTATTAAGCATAGCTCCAATTTTACATCATTAAAGACTGCCTTTTTTTTCCCCCACAACCCGTGCTTATTTCTTCACATATGACAAATAATTCCCCAATAACAAGTTCTTCTTTCTGTAGGGAAACTAAAGTGTCAGAATTAAATTTTTTATATGCAAGAGTATAAATCTGGTATGAAGATTTAGACAAAGAAATATATATGTTTATTGCAGACAAGCACAAGACTTTTCCTTTGAACTCTTCCTGTTGGATATTGGACCTCTAGACAATTGATCAAACAATATCATTGCTTGTCACACACTCTTGTTAAGGGAACAGTAAACATGAAAAACACGTAGAGTAGTAGGACCACAGATCCTAACACAGTTATATGAACCACTGATCTCAGTTTTCATCACAATGTTTTGCTCAGCCACAACACTGTTTTCATAAAAGCTGTGGCAGTAGTTTGGTTTCTCAGTTACATGCAGGTTTACAGCTGTACTGCGGTTTTACAGAACACCTTGGACAACAAGAGAAAGCATTTGCATGTCCAAAGGGTGAGGAGTATAGAGATGAACTTCCTTTCAATCCTCAGGCACAAGAAAGGGCTATCAGCTTTAATGAAACAGACACAGACTGTCTGCCTTCTGAAAGAGCCATTCCCATTTTGCACCGAGTGATAAGAAGTATCAGGTTATGAAGTTCCCTGACACCACACGTGGACCTGAAGATAAGAAATACACAGAGCCATTTCGGTCTGAACTCTTGATACCTAAAAAGCAGCCAAATTATTCTCACACAATAAGAGAGTCATCAACTCTTCCAAAGTTCTCATACACTCAGTGCTAAAAATCCACAATATCTAAGGCGAGACTGCATTTGTACTTCAGCATAAGAGCTCCTCAACAACTTCAAACTAGTAAATAGAAGAAAAACAGAGGCAGGAAAGGTTTGAACAATTAGGTTTCAGGAACTAGAAAATAAAAACCCAACATTCAACTTCTCCTCCCAAATATTCAAGATAACATTATGATCATATCTTTAACTTCTACTTAAAGTGAACGTTTCCTTCTAGCTCCAATACTCTGCAAACTGTCACAAGTTTACATCAAAGTGATTTTATTTACAAGTTAAAGAACCACACAAAAACCTGAAAACTAAGGTTCAGTACAATTATATGTACTGGAGAAATTTTTAAAACAAAGTTTCTGTAAGAAGAGATAAGGTTACACACTGCAGAGACAAGAAAAATAATAGGCTAGAATTCTGCTTTAAGTAGCAAAGGATGTGGTAGCGATTTAAAATGAAACAAGAAATATTCTCTGGCAGATTCAACTTACTCAAAAGCTGGCAGGAGAGAATTATTAAGCAGAAATAAATAGAAAGAAAAAGACCAAAACCTGAAAGCAATCAAGGTTTGTAATAAGCAAACACAATAAACTGCCAAATATTTAACTTTTTTCCTGCTATTACCCTTTGCAGAAAAAACAGATGAAGACAACTAGATCTCACAACAACATACACAAGCACAACTCTGGACAAAAAGCATCAGGATTAATGGCATGGAAAGTATTTGTTACAGAAAGGTTAAGTTTAGGAAAGCCAAAGTCTGGTATGTGAATCATTCTTAACCTTCCCACAAAAGAATAAATGCCTTTTAAAGTTAAAACAACTCTCCACCTGTAACAAGAAGGACCTGAGCAACTGATAAAAGCTATCATGTCTTACAGAACTAATTCCTTCTACTACTCTACTCTTTTTAGAAATATGTCAAAAATTAGGAAACCCAAGATTTAATTTGCAATCTAATAAAGATGAATCAGATCATCTTCACTAGATATGGACAAAAAACTGAGTCAAAATCACCATGTGCAGATTTAAAAGGACAATCTACACTGACCAAGTTTTGAGGTGTGTAAGCTGCCAAACAGCCAGCTGTTGTTTGTGGTATTTGAAAATACTCTCAGTTTTCACCATAACTTGCTATAAATTTTAAATTTGCCCATCTTGACAGAATTGGCATGCAAGTATTAAGAAGTTTTGACCATAATGGCTTATTTATAACCCTTTGAAATACAGCAACTCATTGGTGAGAGCCAATAGGAATTACCAGAGGGCAAAGCTCCGTGTGCTAAAGAGGAATAGGAATAAACTGACTTTAAGACTGAAGAATGAAAAGGTTAAAAATCAAAAGCTAAATTCCTGCAGCATTTTTCAACCGGCAATTCTCTAGTTCTTCTTGTTAACTTACTATCATTTGAACAGTCTGGAAAAAGAGGGAGTTGAAGGATTTGTGCACTATCCAGTGACTTGTTTTCCAAGGTAAATGCATTACACTGAAAAGCTCGTGTTAACCAAGATCCTTAGAGCACATACAATCTGGTTCCTCTGCCCTGCCTGCGTGCCAGCTGCACACCCTGTGGTAGCATCAGTAAATGCCCCAGTCAAGGTTACAACTGTGTGCTACAGAGCATGCCAGCTCTGTAGTCAGAACACAATCACATACCACTGACTGTTGATTTTTCTCAGTTTGTACTATACACAGATTTGTAAGTATGTTCTATATGACAAAATACAGCGCAAGATCCAGGAGTCTTGTCTCTACAGATACTAGCACATACCACATCATTACAGTTTAAGAGTCATTCAAAGCACTGTTTCATATCTTTATTCAGAATGGAAAAAATACTTCAATTCTCATTAGTTTGAAGCATGACAGTAAATATGTTATTCTTTCTCTCATCCTCCCTACTTAAATCTTCAGTATACTACATAACCCATCAGCCCCTGGCAGGCAAGAAAGTTTCAGAAAAAGGTTTTTCCAAGAAACTGTGTCATTACTAGTAATTTTAATGGTGTTTCAAATATCACATCACTCTGGGTGCAGAGAGTGGAAGAGAATTCTGTACTTTAAGCTATTTATAATACAGCCCTCTAATTAACAGAAAGCCAAAACCACTGTGACAGCCATTTTCTTCCATAGCAAAATTAAGTGGGAATCTTTTCACAATATTTAGTATACATGGGAGCTTATTCTCCTGATTACACCTCACCATCTCACAGTAACTGGATTTGGATAAATGGACAACAGTAAGTTACTCCCTTCCTGTGTTCAAAACAACTCCTCGAGTCCCTGCAGCTACCAACAGCTAAGATACCCTGGTGGCCTAATGGCTCATGAATACAATACATTCAGGATCTCTTCACAGAATTTATCTTCTTTCAGTTGTTTTACTTCATTAGCTGGAGAGTGTGAAATCTAAAACTAGCTTCAGAGAGGAAGAGATGAAAGGATGGGTAAGGCAAACATACTCCCACTTCAAAGGTACAAAAAATATCACAGCCAGAACTTTTTTCTGAGCACCATCAGATGATGAAAAGCAAAAACAAAAAAAGTCATCTGAAGGAGAATAAGCTATACTAATACAAGGGGACAGTGACATGTCTCTTTAGAAATATATTCTTATAAAGCAAAAGCAGACAAACTTGCTGTCCAAGAGTCACCCTTTCTCAGAGTTCATAAAAAGAGTTTAGGTTGACTTCAGCTTAGTTAAAGGAGGTCACATCTCAACAGCTGAACTGAGTAAGAGTAAAAAACAAGTAGTGTTTATATTCATAATAACTCACTACTTTTAAAATACAAAAACACATTCACGCCCACATGATGACAAAATACGTCAGCATTCTGTCCTTTCTACTCATGAAATATTAAAAGAGAACTTCAAGTACTGCATGCTTCAAAATTACTTTTTTGAAACAGTTTGAGTGTAGGTACTTACCTTATAGTCAGTCCTTCTGTTACAGTAACCAAGTCTGAGTAAAATTGCCATTGGCTCTCTGCTTGTAGTAGAGCAACTTATATTACATTATAATCTTTTCTATTTGGCTTGCATCTACCAGTACGAATTTTTATTGTATCCAGAAAGCTTGTCTGCAAGAACAAACAATATGTACACACACAAAAAAGAAGATTTATAAGAACATTTTTACTCCAGGCACATATTTTACACAGCTTTCCAAGCTAAGCCCTTAAGACACTACACCTCAGCTGAAATGTATGAAGTTGTAATTAAGCACCGACCCTGCAGATCATTTGCTTTGTCAAACATGTACCTCCACAGACCTCAAAGAGTTTC
Organism: Empidonax traillii; assembly: GCF_003031625.1. Classification (NCBI taxonomy): domain Eukaryota; kingdom Metazoa; phylum Chordata; class Aves; order Passeriformes; family Tyrannidae; genus Empidonax; species Empidonax traillii. Next base: position 1,111,040 of record NW_020955540.1, on the reverse strand, counting down.
ACATTAAATATATAATTATATTCTGGTGCAGTTAAGGAGAGAAAAACATACAAACAACTTTTGATACCTTCTTCCTCAAAATATTAGTTGATAAAAGCTTTGCAGCATTATTTTAAAGTTATTTCTGCATTTACTCCCAGAAAGAGAATTTTCTTTTAGAAGAGGAATAAACAATCTTACAAAGAAGTATGGTAAGTTTGTCTTTTTTCCATATATTTCACCAAGAATGAAAAAAAGGCAAGGATTTTGGCCTGTTTGGTTGTTTACATTCATTATTTTACTTGGGCAATTGCTCCGCATACAATTCTTAAGGCCCCAACCTTGCAAACTTTTATCTTTATAAAGAACCCAAAGTTAGAGGATGACCTAAAAATGACAGTTTACTACCACAAGTAAATTCAGCTATGGCATCAGCACACTTACTGTCACAGTTACCATACAACCACCTCCTATGTATATAAATGAAGAAATAAAATTAAAAAATAATATTCACATAACATTAACACGCAAACAAGATGCAAGAAGAATATGCTTGGTGTGGCTTCCAGATAAGATAAACCACATTTATTTATTAAGGCACACAAGTTAGGAGTTTTCTCTGAAGCACTTCAGAAATGCTTGCATGAAAAGCAGCAGCTATAAAGTGCTTTAAAAGCTTCACTAGGTTTTACTTTGCTTCATACCTGCCGCAGATATCCTATGAGGCACATACACTTTCCAAAAAGCCGCGGTATCCACAATGTGAGCCCTCACCGGCCTCTGTGTAACTAAAGCGCTCCGGCACTCCAGCAGCTCGTCAGCTCCGCTCCGCTCTCCGGCACTGCTGCCGCGGGGAAGGACAAGCAGGAAAGGTGCAGATGGGCCAGCCGACCCCTTCCTCTGCTCGAGCCCCTCCCTGCGGCAGCGGCGCCTTTTCTGCCCGCGCTGCCGGCCGTGCCCACGGGGGCCGGGCCGGGCCGGGCGGGGCCACCCCCAGAGCCGCGAACGCTCCGTGAGCTCGCCCGAAGTGCTGCCAGCTGGGAACCCCCAGAGCCAGCGCCCGGTGAAACGTGTTAGGGCTCCTGATTTCTCTGCAACCTCCAGACGCAGGAGGTCTGGGTAGTCCCGCTGATTTTGCAACTGCAGTCTTGCCCCATGGGCTTTAGTGGGAGATTGTCCTTGTCGAAGCTTGCAGAGCTCATTTGCGGTGCTATTCGTGAGACGAGAGGTGCTTCCATATACTGGCTTGCAAAATCAGGTTTTTCTTATCAAGAAAGCAAATAAATACTTGCTCTAACTGGGGCTTTGCTGGCAGAAACTGCAATTGCTTACACAGGCTTCTCTGACTTCTGCTTTGTTTTAATCAAAGTCCTCAGTTGCTCACAAAGTGGCACAAAAGACAATTACTTAATAAAAATCCAGCAGGAATTTTGCCCTTCAACAGCATAGAAATAGTGTTTCTGTTGACAAACCTCTTGACTGGAGGTCTATGGTAATTCAGTTACTTATTAGTAGTTCTGAGAAGTTCTAGTGACCTTAAAACTATTAATTTAGTAATATTTTCTAAAAAAGTCTATCTACTAAAATATAACAGATAGAAATGCTTCGCTAGTTTTCTCTTGTTTTCTCAGTTTCTATAAAAGCAGCATTAACCTTAGAGGTACCCTATAATAACTCATTATAAGACATATTTAATGTGAAATCTTACAAGATATATTTAATGGATTACTTTGCCTAATTGGATAAATGATTTGACTGTTATACTTGTATTATCTTGCTCATGGAAGTCACTGGGAAGCTGAGATCTCACTTAGTGTATGGCAGCTAAAGAAATACAACACATAAGAATTAGCTTAAAACTATATATATATATTTCCCCCTGGCTGGGAAAAAAATTAGTTCTGTCTACAACTGCCTTTATAAAGTTCCCTTATATGAAAAAGTTTGATAAACTTGTAGGCCTAAGAACATTGCTAAGTGCTTGTGTTTTTCTAACTAATTTATGCTAATTAAAAACAGCTTTCCTTGCAGATACATTATTAGTAGGAGAAATAATAACATAGATACATCTACAGTAAGAAAAGTGGTGACTAGAGGGACGGATATTCTTGACATTATTTAGTTTCGTAACTTTCACAGATTACAGTGGAATTAATATACAGATGTTTTTAAGATCTTATTTTAGGGTCTTGGCTCATTGACAGGATGGGCTGTATATGTCTAAAAAATTGTAATAAATATAAGTATGCATTGAAGTAATTTCCTCATTAAGACCCACAAGGATGAAAATGCAAGCTACAGTTATGTTAGAAATGGCAATCAGTTTAAGAAAAGAAATCATTTATCTGTGAAAGGTAAAGTGGGTAAGGGAGAGAATACTGTTTTGTTTCTCATTGTATAGCTTCTCATACTTCAGAAGGTATTAGTTAATGCCAAAGGGCTGTGAAGCAACAGAACCAGAAAAAAAAATTACTCTTTAACTACTGAGTACAAGTACCCATACTCCTTCTGCACAGGCAAACATCAGTGTGTCTGGAAGGGCTCTTTTCAAACATAGCAGTCTCCTTAAAAAAAACAAACAAACAAACAAAAAACAGTTCTACAGACTTAATGAAAATGTTTCTATGAAAGGGCACAGCTTGCTAATTTGTTAAGTGTCATATCCGATATGTATCAAGGAAATGAAATGTGTTAAGATACATGAACTATAAAAGTCTAGAGCTGCGTTTTCATTGAAAGTGTACTGCAATTGTGTGTTCATAATAATTCTGTATTTATTGCAAAGCAGAAGTGCCTAGCTTAACCAAATGAGTTAGAGACACAGAGAGCTGGGGGTTGGTTTTGCGTCTTGTTGTGAGCTTGAAGAGAGATAAAGATTGTAAACTACTATTGACCTATGTCAGAGGATGACGATGTCAAGAGACAAATCAACAACGCAACATCCACCATGAAAATAAGCTAATGAGTTTTTTTTTCTTCATAGTTTATTACAAAGCCTTAAGGAAGTAAGTGAAAACTTATAATTTTGAAAGCAATGGCAATTCATAAAGGAGACTTTATGCCAAATAGATAAAGGGGAATGTCTGTTGCCTGAGAACCGAGGAAACAAGTAAAATACATATAATATTGGAAATTAACTACTGGGCAGTGCAAGGTATATACCGATTACTATTTATTTTTTAAGCCCAAAACAATATGGAAAACAATAAGCCATTGAAGCTAGATCTGAAGAGAACTTGTGTTACTATGTGGTTCCTTGTAATCAACTTTCCACTCAGCTATTAAGTTAACTATACAGCAATTCTGTGGGATTTTACTGTGGGATTTTAGAAGGTCAGACCTTGGTCAAGTTTCATATATGTGTGCATTGTGCTCTATGTAACTGACAAAGGTATCACCATAAAACATCACTTGAGTTCAAATCATGTGATGTGCAAAAAGGCTCCACCCCTATGAGACTGTTTTGATGATGGATAGCGTGGATCTGAGCATTTTTTGTTACTAGTGTTATCCATTTTGAAATATTGACATATGTTTGAAAAAGAGCATTTGGGTTTTGCTGAATACATGCTGGATACTCGTCTTCCTCTGAAGATGCTGGCACCCGCATTTATTCATCTATCTTGTAAATCTTACACGTATGAGGCTAGATTTCAGCATATTTCAAGCTTTTCAGTATCATTTTCTTAGCTAAATATGTATTAGGAATTAATAACAATAACATTATCTTAGGAAGAATTCTTCCCGCCAAATCAGTTTGTATATGATGGGGGTTTTTTCCCTCCAAAGTGAGAGGAATGTTGAATCATTGAATCCTGACCACCTAAAAGGAAATAAATTACAATGAAGTCTCATTGTAGGATGAGATGTTTTCCCCCATAACTAATCAGTTCTTTTCCCTTCAGCTTTGGCATTGTTTTATACTTACCTGTTTTACCAACTGTCTTAAGCTACAAACCAGATAAATGTGTTCCCCTGATGTCCATGTATGCTTTTTTTTTGTTCTTATTCCTCTTGACTAATCAGCCCCTTCTACTTTTACTAATTTTGGGAGCTTTTTACGTCATGCATAAAAATTCAGACTTGGAAATGTATTTATACGAAAATACTTGTATACCGAGAGGTAAAACGTGTTTTACAGTTTTCAGTCAATGACTGTAACAAGCCACCTGGTGGCAGTAGCCACTCAGTAAAATAAGGTTTGCAGCCGGACTGCAGATACCTTCTTTCTTTCTGTATCTCTATTCTGACACAGTAACAGCTGTAGTACGCACACCATAGCTTTATACCAAAATATGTACCCACTTTGACTTAAATAGATTAAAACAAACAAACAAAAAACCAAAACTTCCTTGGTTATCTGAAATGAAATAATTAAGATTGGTTCCCTGATATCAATTTGAGCCAGGTCTACGTAGGTGTTCTAATAAAATGATGTCACTTTTCTGAGAGAGTCTCTAGTTAATTCAGTGCACAGCACAGTTGAATCAATGGATAAAGGACTGCAGTAAAATCATTTCACCCACTTCAAGGGATGTACATTATGAAGTTTTACCTAATAAAAGTACTGAATTGGTAACTTTATTAAGTTTTCTGTATTTTTTTACCCCTGCTGTGATGCTTTTTTAAATCATTAATTGTAATGTATTAGTGAGATGTGATAAGCTCCTGTTGTTCAGTTTTACAGGGAGCAAAGACCTTGCAGGCAAAAGCATTGACTTGCAAGTGCTTCAGTTTAAGGCACTTTAGACCTGCTTACAGAATTCATAATGTGACACTGAGATTAACTGAAGTCTTGTACAAGGCTCTTTCACACACTTATCAGTTTCTTTGCCAGCCAATCTCAATTCCACCTCTGCTCCACAGCTTTTTTCCTCTTCCCTTTCACTTGGACTAGGAACTGATTTTCCTACTCTTTTTCATCTCATCTCAGAGGTGCTTTCACAGACAACCCATTTCCAGTCTTTCAACTTTTCTCAGCAGCTCTTAATTTAGCTTCTAAAAGCATTCTTTGTTCAGACACGGTATATCTGTGGGTTTTGCAGTTGCTCCGAGTTCAAGCACAAGCAATGCTGCTGCAGGGATGATGCACAATGCTATTGGTTTAGCCACACGCTTGTTAGTACATGCCCAGTGTCCCTGTGGGGGAACCTTGTGGTGATGTTTGAGCACTCTTGGCATGAATGGCTGCAAGGATTTCAGCTCTTACTTCGGCACGTTTCACCTAAATGTTTGCAGAGACCTTCAAAAGCTAAAAAAACTGGTCAGACCATAACAGAGCTGGTAAAAGGCATGTCTGATGTAGGAGAGCAGTTAGAAGGTTAAGGGAAGAGTAGATTGTTTCATAGCAGTTTTCAAATCTTGTAAGCAGCAATCCTTGCTTGATGAGCACAGGGGAATATCATGCAAAGGTGTGAAGTGACCCAGTCCAGACACACTATGGAAAGCTGCCTCCTGCACAGTCGGGTTAGTACATAGTCACTATGCAAATCAGGACCTCCAAGGAAGTTCCAGATTCTGGGGGAACCTGCTGCACAGCACCTGCAGTGACTGAACAAATACGTCAGTGATGTTCTCAGAAGCAAATACCAAATTTGCACTATTGTACAGCCACTAATTCCTTCACCAACAAGAATCCAGCTGGAATGAAGAAGCAGTGGTTTGTGCAGAGGTAAGATACTCAAACTAGGCAGCAGCAACAGCTTGTCCCAAAGTACAGCAGTAATTCCTGTGTCAGTTTTATTTAACAGAAAAGTGCAATCAGTTATTTAACACTTGAGCTTAAAGGGCTGTCAAGGTGAGATTTAAGGATGATTATTATTTTAATGGACCAGGAAAATATTCATGGTAATCACAGCATATCTCACTAGTGCTGAACAGAACAATTCACAGGAAGACAAAAGTGCTCATGGTGGGTCAGCACCCTGGTATGGTATTTTCTCCTTCTGCAATAAAAATTGGCCCAGTGTACCTGAATTTATTTTACACTTAACTAAGTTAAGCCATACAAGAATACCATTCAGACACTTGGTTTTAAATTTTGTTTGCCAAGTCACTACAGTTGCAGATTATTTATATCAATTTATTGTGATGCTGTTAGCTAAAGAACAGTCAAACATATTTTAAGCAATTATGTAAAAAGCTACCTTTAACTATAACAACATTTTATATGGACCTCTGTAAAGATACATGCATTGAGTTTTACAATTTTTTATTAAAAATTAAACTCTATTAAAAATTAACTTTATACGGAAGTCAAAGCAAAGCATTGATTTTTTGAGGCCACACAGTAAGAGAATGGCCAAGCTGGAATTGAAAACAAACCAAAAACGTTTCTGCAATCCAAAAATTCATAACACCAGGTTAATCTTTGAAAGATCAAACCAACACTGCCAAGTAACTACAGGAAAGGCCACTAAGAGCGAACTGAATAGGTTAATGTCCTGGACTGTTCATCTTATTTGATTTCTTACTCATATAGACATTTTTATTCCAGCCTGCTATTTATTCACTGCCTATCCCACTATTGCAATCTGTTTAGCTATTTAGAAGAGATTTTTAAAAATAAGTTACAGGTTATTACTGCAATGTTCTCACCAATGTTTTCACTCAATACTAGATTCTAATGTCCAAGAACATATATAAATTCCTGCTGGGTACACAGTTGTCTAAGAACAGCAGTCATTTTCAGTCACTGCATAGCAAAGATCTAACTCTTAGAAAAGACTGCAGTTTAATCAAACTGCAGACATACAGTTTTAAAGAAAAGGAGTTTTCATTCCGGTTTGCATTTCTGGTTGATATCTCCCCATTAGAAAACAACAACTAGACAGAAGATTCAAAACCTCTTAAGCTTTCTATTGTTTGAACAATAACACAGTGTTAATTCATGAATTGACAGGGCATGAGTGTAGAGCGTTGAGAAAAATGTGCTATCACTTTAAATTTTAAAAAGTCTCGTATCTCCTGTATACAGGCCAAAAGAATCTGCTTTTAATTTTAGTTAAAGGTCCAGTTATGTTCTCTCTGTGCTAGCTGGCTTTTATTATTGTTATTGGAAATCCTTTCTCTGTTATTAAAAATAAAAAATGAGTAACATCAAGTAAGTACTTTAAGTTCCCCCACTTCACAGTCATAACCTTTAAAACAGACGCAAACAATATGACATCAGTGATCTGACACCCACTGAAAAGCTCCCCATAGCGTGTTGACACCACTGCCAGGATAACTGTTCTTTAAAACTGTCTTTCAAAGCAGAAGACAGGAGGGAGGGAGCACTAGGAAGGTGTGTGTTGGAGCAAAGGAGCAAAGAATTATGGTATTAATAAACTTGAAAAAGCTGCAGAATTATTTCCTCATAATAACTTTGATATGATATGCACTCTTATTCTGAAGCAACTCTTGATCATTTCCTGCTGTGGTATATCATATCACACATTGAGAAACTGCAAACTGAAGATAAAATGGCACTGTGAAAACCACCCTTTAGATATCAGTGTAGAAAATGCCATGCACACTTGCTTTTGGCTGTATCTTAGACAAAATCTGCAATGCTGAATGGTAGCACTTGTGCACTGATGTTTTGGTGTGGTTCCCATATACAGAAAACCTGCTCAGTTTAGATCTGCTAAATTAACACAGACCCTGAGTCTGTAAGGAATGTGCCAGCATAAGAGGTGATGCTGATGCAGAAAGGATTAGAGCAGTCTGCTCTGCTTTCTTTCCTGCAGGATTTACGCTCTTGACATCTGGTTCAGCTACAGTCACAAATTATGGTCAAAATAACTGATTCAGGATTGATTTCCTAATGACTTTTGTCCAAGACACTTAAAACCCCTTTTTCATAAATTTGGATAGATTTCAAAACCTATCTCAATGCATAGCACAGAAGAGATGTGGCAGTGCAAACCGAGCAATTATGGGAGGGTGAGTTTCCTTACTGAGTAGGAAAATCAAAAGAGCCACATTTTAGACCTTAGTAGCAGTAGCCTGCATAAGACCCTTTTGTGTTTTTCTTGCTTTTCAAAAAGTATCCAGCATGCACTTTAGCATGCAATGGACTTTGCCACATAGGCATTATTTGCTCTCCCTCCCTTAAAGCTGTTCATTGTGTAAGCAGGTCATGAAATTCCTAAATCCCACCCCCTTTGCGGTACCTGACAGGACAACAGCAAGTCTGGAGGAAGGACCACTTGTGCAAGGCTCTGTGGCAGACCAACCTCAGAGTCACTTAAGGATACCAAAGCCTCCTGAGGACCCCAGCAAAAAGATGGTCCAGGTCTCTTTCAACTACCTCATTGGTTTTGTTCCTGCAACTCCCATACCTGTTGAAGCTTCTTATATTTTCCATTTCTGTGTTGTAACATCTTCTTTTTCTAGGACATATCCAATTCAGAGAAAACAGCCAGCATACCAGGAGAGCCAGGATTCCGTTAGGTGTAATTCTGTTCTGTATACAAACACAGGCCAGCAAACTGAGAAACAAATAAAGGTACTAGGAAAGACATGGACAATGGGAGAATCCTAGGCCCCAGGAAATATCCATGAAAAGTATCTCAGATTAGAAGTATCACATTTGAATCATATCTAAATGAACCTCACTGAGGAGAATATTAAGGAACTGCACTCACAGGGGGGTTTTTACTGTGAATTTTTCCCCATTCTATCTAAGGTCCCTAATATTGTCAGGGACATACAGGTTGACATATTCACCTACACCAACAAGAAAATCTCTCTCAGCAATACCAAAAAATGTGAACTGCATTGACAATCAGTCAGATTTTTTACACTGTTCACAGGGAGAAGCAGGTGAAGGAAAAAATAAAGAAAAAAAGCTACCAAAAGATATAAAAACTCCATTTGAAATGGAGAGCAGTGTTTCCATGAATATTGAGGCCTTTGGACTGTCTCTAAATGCATTGTAATTGGATGAACACAATGTGGTAAAACACAGTTATGAGGTATGCATGGGGCGACTGGAAGCAAATGGTTTAAACCTAAATTGTTTTGAAGACTGCTTCCAGTTCCACGAAATATACAACCTTTAAGAAGAAAAAAAAAATAAACCAACAAACAGCTTAGTATAACACAGTGACTGTAATCTGAGAAGCACTTTTTTTTAAAAATGTATTTCTAGGCAATAAAAATAGACTGACCTTCCAAAGATGCAAGGCTGACCTTTACACTGGGGTGCAGTTAGTGACTTCGGCGGTGAGAGGCCTGAAGCGACTGTCCCAGGTGTTCTGCAATAAAAAGCAATGGTAATGGTTTATACAGTGTGCTGCAAAGCAAGGGATGGGGGGGATGTTTTGGTGTTGGGTTTTTTTTATAAAACCACGCTACCTCTTGGTCAAAGACAGATCCACGGAGTTGGTAGTCTTGTCCACACACTATATTTAGCACTTAAACCCTGGCTGACATCATGTTTTTCCTGCGGCACAGCCTATCAGCACGGAGCCGTCCGCCCGGCGCGGGCGCCGGCTCTGGGGCGGGAGCGCTGAGGAGCCCGGCGGTCACGGCGAGGAGCGGCTGGGCCCGCAGGCGTCAAGCGGGACACTCCAAGCAGCCTTTAGAGCCACCGTGCCCTCAGCGAAGCGCCCGGTCAGTCACACAGAGCTCCGGCCGCAGGTGCTCTGGCCCCTGAGGGCATCTCCCGTGTCTGCGCGCCCCAGCCGGGTGTGAAGGCGCTGGCGGGGCGGTGGCTGCGCAGGCTGGGACGGGACACAGGTACCACCGTGTCGCGCTGCCGGGAGCCCCGCGGTGCTCCAGGGCACAGACTCGCGGAGAGCTCAGCCCGCTCCCTGCAGCAACAGCGCGGGACACGGGGGTGGCCCCTGAGGGAATCCCTCAGGGTGGCCCTGGGGTACCCCTGTGGTACCCCCTGCCTGCAGGGCGCGCTCCCCGGGAGGGGCTGGCAGGGCGGGGCCACCAGGACAGGGGCGGGGCCAGTCCGGAGGGGCGGGATCTAACTGGGCGGGGCCGAGTGTGGAGGGGCGGGGCCCGTTGCGGCGGGGCCGGGCCTGCCCGGGGGGCGGGGCGGAGGGGCGGGGATCGGTCCGCCCAGGGGACGGGGCGTAGGGCGCGGGGGCGGAGCCTTGCCCGTCCGGGGGCGGGGCAGAGGGCGGAGGAGCGGGGCAGCCCCGCCAGGCCCGGCCAGGCTGTCCCGCAGCGCCGCCGGGGCGGGCCTTGGGCTCTCGCGGGAGCTGCGCCGGCGCCGCCCGTCCGCGAGCGCGGCGGCCGCGGAACCAATAAAGTTTGTTTCAAAAAAAGGCAAGAAAAGGGCAGGGAAGCAGCGGTGCTTCCGCAACTGCGGGCGAGCTCGTCACCGACCGCCCACCCGGCCAGCTCGGGGCGGCCACAGCGGGCGAGGGCGGACGCGCAGCTCCAGTCCCGGCTCCGGGGCTCCCCTCGGCCTCGGCAGCCGTCGCCCCGCGCGGGGAGCGGCGCCGCCGCCGCTGTGCGGGCCCGCTCGTGAGTATGGCGGGGCGGCTGCGGCGGGCAGCGCTCCCCGCGCGGGGCGGCGGGGCGGCCGTGCCGGGCCTGGCTGGGTCGCCGGCGGTGCCGGGGCGGAGAGTGACAGGTGTCAGGCTCCCCCTCCGCGGGGACACCCTGCCGCTTTGGCTGCGGGCCGGGCCGTGCTGTGGGACGGGAGTGCTCCGGGGTGCTGCCGGTCCCCGGCCGGGGCAGCGCTGGGCGCCGCCTGACAGCTCACTCCGTGCCCGGCCGCCCTCCGCCCAGCCCGCAGCGCCCGCGCTCCCCCGGCGCCGGGGAACATGTAAGCGCGGCCGGCGGCGTGAGGCGCTCCCGAGCGGCCGCGTCCTGCCGGGGGTCGCCGCTGACCTGCGGGGTTTTGTGTGTGTTTTCTCGTGGCAGGGCTCGCCTCCCCTTCCCCGCAGTGAGTGTCCCGGCGCGGGGGCAGCGCCGGACGGGCGGCCGCGACCATGCCGGGCGGTAAGGAGACACGGCTGCTGCACCTCAGCGAGATGGAGAAGCTGGACAAGACCCTCTTCAGGCTGGAGCAGGGTAGGTCGGGGCAGGGGGCCGAGTGAGAGGGAAATGGCCAGGACCTCGGCACCGTCTTTGGACGGCAGTGGAAAGTGGTAGTGGTTTTGGGGTATAGGGGTTTTGTTGCTGTTGGTTTGAGTTTGTCTGTGGTTTTGTTGGTTTGGTTTGGTTTGGTTTGACTTTTTCTATTGTTTTAATGTGAAACAATTTCTGAGACTCTTGCTTCCACTGCAAAGCTCTATGGGCTGCAGACACAGCTCGGTCTGATGCATAAAACTCTTGAGAAATGAAGAGCAGGTTGGCCTGGAGCCGTCAGTCTTAATGGGAGTGAAGTACAAAGCATTTTTATAGACAGGCCCTGTCCCTCTCCTTTTATAGCCTGTACTTCAGGGACCCGAAGAAGTCTCATAAGTCAAGATCTCCAGTGTTTATCTGCAATGTCTTATGCAGCATCCCATGTTTTAATATTATAATTCTGAAATCTGTCAGTATTACTAGTAGTTTGCCAAGTCTGAAAGTCTGAGGTAGTATTTCAGAACAGAAGGTCTTAGCTCCTCTTAAATCTCATTATCAGATTTCTTAGTGCTGCTGCATACTTCTAAAAACTTAACATTATTTCTCCTTGAAGTGTTCTTAAGTCTATTTGGAAAAAAAAAAAACAACAACAAAAAACCAAACCAAAACAGCTAAACAAATAAATAAAACCTCCTATTAATTGGTCGACTATTATGCCAGTCAGCAAATTCAGACTATAAGACTAAAACCACTGTTTTCAAAAAAACCTATTTTTTATGATGCAACAATTTTTATTATGAGTTTTGTGGGTTTTAGTACTATGTGTTACTGATCTAGTAACCTAATATCAAAGTGGTTTAGTAGAGGAGCAAGATTTTGATTCTTGATAATAAAAATTCTCTTCAACTATGTTGATTTCAACATTTTCAGTTCTGACATTTTCTTATATTAGACTGTAAGAAGAAGTGCAGAGTTGACCCTAACCTCCATTTTTAACTCTTCCGTCCAGCTGTGTAGATTTTCTTGAAAGGAGTGACACAGAAGTGCAGGGCTCTGAAACATTCAGAGTGCCTTTGCTGGTAGCAGTCTCCAAGAGGGCATAGCTAATTTTGAGCACAGCATTCCTGATGTCAGTATAACTGTTACAGGAAATAAGATATCAATGGCATATATCCCTGTCCTCTAATTTTAGTAATCCCTGTCACAAAATGTCAGGTCAGTACTGAAGAGAGTGTACTTAACATTCCAAAAGTGATTTTTTTTTTCCCTAATTTTTTTTTTTATTGCATTCAATTAAGCTTTATTTGATGTGCAAGACATTCATATCCAAAAACCATTGCTCTCTGCCTGGTGGGTTTTGGTGCTGTGGTGATTGTTAGTAAGAGAAATGCCAAGCTTGGTAAGACTTATATTTAAATGTGTTCAGACAGTGAATTCTGGTATTAGAGTCCCCATAATTCTGCTTAATAAGCAAGTGGCTTTTTTTTTGACTTACAGTACTGTAACTTGACATCCAGGTATTTTATACTTTAATGTCTGTGTGTAACTTTCTCTTTTTTTACAAATTCTCAGGTATCTTTTACTCCCTCTTTTGTAGACTGCTAGTGCTAGTAGGTATTTTACTACAGTTACCTATGTGACTGCCATGTAATTTAGAAAAGTCACTGTGGAAGAATTTATATCCATTTCTTTCACTTGAAAGAACCCTGTAATTAGCCACACACATGATGGTGGTCCAAATACCTGCAGGTGGAAACCTATTCTGAAACCTCTTGACTACCCTGATTTTTTTTTTAAAATTGAGCTCAACAGACTGCGTGTGGTTTTCGGTCCTAATTTTTTAACTTAATTTTTTCTCATTATCAAAGGGATCTTCAGCCTAAACTTAAGACTCTTTCTCTGTGTGTGTGTGGCCTGCACCATGTATACGAAACTCTCTCTGGTTTGTTGAGCTCTCTGGAAGTTTCAAAATTTGTATATTGTAAATTACACGCAGGTATATCTCATTTTGCATTTAAAAGCATAGGGAGTTTAGCATTGTTTAGTGAACCCTCAATGCATAATGAGGGGATTTGAAATATTTTGTTTTGAAATGTGTTCCTAATTTTTCTTGAGACATTTTCATGGGTCAGCCCATGATTTGGTAAACCTACTTGCCTAAAGACCACATAAAGGCTGCATAAAATTTCATGCAGTCTGATGATCACCATGTTTTGCTGTATTTTTTTTTTAAGACTTTTATAGAGCAAAGATAAATAGGAAAGGAGACAAACTGTGTCATATAAGTAAAGGAAAAAGGACTATATGTAAAGTATGCAAAGAACAGTGTTAGGAAGGTAGGGACAGATGATGCAGTTTTGGGTGCCACAATATAAGAAAGATTTAAAGCTATTATAGAGCATCCAAAGATGAGTGGTGGGGAGGCCGTGTGAGGAGCAGCTGAGGTCACTTGGTCTGTTCAGCCTGGAGAAGAGGAGACTGAGGGGAGACCTCAGTACAGTCTTCAGCTTCTTTAGGAGGGGAAGAGGAGGGGCAGGCACTGATCTCTTCTCTGTGGTGACCAGTGACAGGACCTCAGGGAATGGCCTGAAGTTGCCTCAGGGGATGTTTAGGCTGGATATTAAGAAAAGGTTCTTCACCCAGAGGGTTTTTGGTCACTGGAACAGGGAAGTTGTCACAGCACCAAACCTGACAGCGTTTAGGAGGTGTTTGGACAATTCTCTCAGGCACATGTTGTGCTTCCTGGGGCTGTCCTGTGCCAGGAATTGGATTTCAGTCATCCTTGTGAGTTCCTTCCAGCTTTGGATATTCTGTGATTCTATGCTGTAGAAATATATCATTCTGCTGAAATTCTTGTCAGATACGTGGGTGCTTTCTTATTAACATGATGTCAAAGTAGGAGTTATAATAACACACTAGAAATACTTAGTCATCCTGATAGTGATTTTCTTTTTTTTTTTTTTGAGGTTTTGAACTGCAGTTCCGACTGGGCCCAACTCTTCAAGGCAAGCCTGTTACTGTGTACACCAATTATCCAGCTCCTGGAGAAGTGTTTGATCGCCACAAGTTCAGGACATTATCATGGCACAATCCTGCAGGAAAGGAGGATGACTCTGACAAATACTGCAAGCTGGATCTCCAAATTTCCGGGTCATATCAGTACTATTTTACTCTTGGGTGAGTGAAATTCTTATATTTACAGCCAAATGCAGTCTGTTTCTACACTTTAACCCAAAGAAAACAATTTTTTTCCATGTATTTTTCAAATTGCAACCATTGGGCCAGTCAGAATCTGCTAATGAAAGACTGACTGGTGGTTATTTGATACCTTCTGATACAGAGATGTTTTGGAGAATATGCAGAACCAAGCTAATTTTCTGTGAATGCTGGAGAAGCAATCTATTTTTACAAGTTTTCAAATTCATCAGCATTATGAGCATATGAATGATTAATCTGTACTTTCTTCATTGGCTTTGAGGGTTGTTTTCTACCTTTCTAGCACAGAGGTTCTGGCATTCTTTACTTGCATCCTTTATGTCCTCCTTTGTTTCAGTGGGAGAACTGAAGAAGAGACAGTCAGTATCTGTAATAATTGTAGTCTGGTATTTGGAGCTTCTGAAAGATGAGTGATTAAAATCTTCCAGGCTTAGAAGGACATTTAGCTTGGGTATCTTCCTGAGGATGGTGCTCAAAATGGAGATATTTGTGTAATAGATGGGCAGTCAGGCTTTCTGTGTTTCTGTCCATATGCCAAAAGGAGGAACCTGTACTCTGTCTCAGCAAATAACAGAGGTACCTCACTTTTGCAGAGAGTTTAAAGCTCTGTATTGCAATTGCATTCTTTTAATTCCAGTAGAGAGATGATGCCCAAGCGATGAAGTTTCAATGTTTCCTATTTTCTTCAGGTGCCCTACAGTCCTGTTGCTCCTCCCCCCCCAAGTCACTGTACTGGGCTACTGTGTTTTGTAAATACCTACACTGCTTGGATTCTCTTTCTGGAACTGACACTGGGTATTAACTGTGCCAATGACAATTAATTTTTCCTAGAAAAGAAAAAAGCGGTGGAGGTTACATAGTTGTGGATCCTATTTTGCATGTTGGAGCTGATAATCATGTACTGCCTTTGGACTGTGTTACGCTCCAGACGTTCCTTGCTAAGTGTCTGGGACCATTTCACGAATGGGAAGATAGACTTAAAGTTGCAAAAGAAACAGGTAATGCCAATTCACCTACTGAAGGATAGAAGTTTTTGTCCTATGATCAAAAACCAAAGATACACTGAAGAGTGTGACTTTGTGAGTTTGTTCAGTGTGAGCAGATCATTGGTTCTTTTTAGACTAAATATTTTCTACTACATTCAATTTAGTTAAGAGATAAAGTCAGTGAAATGATTGAAATATTGGGAGAGGTTCAAAAATTCAGGAATTTCCTAATATGGGAAACCACTTCTGTTTTATTGTTTTGATTTCAGATAGACTTGGAAGTTTGTAGAACTGACAGGGTGATTTTTAAAGCTTGTGTTATACAGAATTTCAAGGAGAAAATTCAGATTAATTTACATTGGTTATCCCAAACACTAGCTCTAAGTCTGTGCTATAGCTACAGCTTATTAAGCTTCTCCCAATTAACTTTGTTGCTTTTTTTTCTCATTGAATAAATGACTTCTTATTACATAGGTTACAACATGATTCATTTCACGCCACTGCAGAAGCTTGGACTGTCTAGATCATGTTATTCACTGGCTGACCAGTTAGAAGTAAATCCTGAATTTTCAAGCCATAATAAAAAGTGCACTTGGAGCGATATAGGAGCTCTTGTGGAGAAATTGAAAAATGAATGGAATATGCTTTGCATCACAGATGTAGTCTACAATCATACTGGTATGATTTTTGTGTGTTAATAACCAGATTATTCCTATAACTATATTTAATTATTTCCCTTAACTTGTCCCTCTTGAATGCATTTTTAGTAGCTTTTTTAAGCAATGTAGTTCTCTACCTTTGAATTTCTCAAATCCAGAACAACTCCTTACAATTATAGTTGATACCTCTCTGCAACAGGTGTAAAAGAACATAGTATTCTTACTGAAGGAGTGAATAGAGTCCTTCTTAGAGAGGATTAATGAGCTGTGTATATGTCTGTATAATATGCTTATTTTCATAAACTGTGGTGTGCAGTTCCCACATGTAACAGAGTCTGCATTATGAATTATTTGGTGAACATAAACTGAGTACTTGTTAAACTGGATATTATGCTTGTAGCTGTTTAAAAGCTCTAATTTGAGTCTAACATGCAGATGGTAAACAGAGTTGGGACAAGAGGCTGGGATTAAGCAATAGAAGAAATGTTACAGCTCAGTCTGTGGGGAAAGAAAACAGTGAGCTTTGAGTTTGGAGCAGGGGTTTTTTAAGCATAGATACTCTAATACATCAAAGGTGTTACTTATTTGCTTGAGGGAGAGTGGGTTTTCTTCTGTGTTGTTATGCTGTAATCCTAAAGATCATAATAATTAGCATTCTCCTAGCAGAGTACAGCAAGTAGTTATGTATTCTGATGGCTTTCAAGGCTTAAAAGCCCCTAAATACAGATATATGTGAATTTCAAGCTTTAATTGCTTTGCTTCTTTGGTGTTGACTGCTGCCAAACATTCCGATCCAATCAGCCTGCAACGCAGTGTTGGCCTTGTTTGCCCTATCTGTTTGTTGAAAAGTTACTAAGTATAGTTTTGGCTATGTGTCTGAGGGGATTGAGGCTTTTAAACATCCTTCCACTTCTGGATAAAAAATATCTTGCACTAGGACCAACTAGAAGTCCAGTTTCTATTACATATGCTTGAGATCCTGTTTTTACAGTGTATGTTTGCGTGCTACCAAGGAGAAAGTTTTGGGGTTTTTATGGATAGAAATACCTAGCTCTAAAAATTAGACACCAGAATGTGTTTGAAAAGAAAAATGTCACATTATTTGGCTACATTTGTAGAAGGACTTTTTCAGGTTACATTCAGAGTTAGTCATCTCCATTGGGATGGATGACTCAACATTTGTGCTATGGTGAAAGGATACTGAGAAGTGTTTTCTAACAGGATAGAAATATTCAGATGATTGTGGTTCTGACTTACATCATTAAGCAAGATATAGTTGATGGCTTTGCTGCCTGCTTTTAAACTTGATTTTCCTCCATCCCCCCCCCTTTTGTTGTTTATAATCCAAACCTCTTGGTATACAACTGTCTACAAACTTTATTAAATGACAAATTTAGCGTTAGATAAAAGATACATTCATGTTATGTGCTTGTGGAGCTTTTTGGGTTTCTTTCTGAAGTAAGAAAATAGGGAAATCGTTTTTGGGGTTCCTTTTGTCTGGATCTTGGTTAGATGGAAATTTAACTTTTTTTTCCCTCTTAATTGAATAGTGATTTCCAGTAGTTGAGTTAATTAATTCCTGCAAGTTAGGATGATTTAATTGTAAAACATGTTTCATAGACCCATTTGAATATAAAAGGCAGAAGATGTATAGTCCATTATTTGAGCCGATTATGGATACTTGCACATCAGTATTAATTCTGCAGCGTGTCTGCATGAGAAGCTTAAGTTGTCTCACAGTAAATCCTCTAATGTTGTTAATTCAAACAGCTCATGACCCCTCAGCTTACACTGGTTCTATCTGTTGGTAGTTTCTGCTTTCTAATTGAGACAGTTGTATTCCCTCTGTTCCTGTGGGAGTCAGACAGCTCCCTTTCAGCAGCAAGCACTGAGGTGTTCTGTGTTCAAACGGGAGTGGAGACCTGGCTGCTTGCACAGTAGAGAACAGTGGGAATCAGTTTTTGTTGTTAACATCTCCTGTTAGGCTCTGATAAAAGCCACCATCCATGGCCTGGCTTTAAAAGTGAAGTCATGCCTTGATGTGTTAAATGTCAGTGTACCCTTGGCCTCTTGGCAGGAGTATCACAGATAAACTGGCAAAATCTCTCTGGGACTTGCGTAGATTCAAGTAAGAAATACATGTCAACTGGCATTTACTTTTCACTGGGAGATAGAAACAAGAGACTTCTTTTTTTTCCTTTTCTGAGCTTTCAGTGGCTGTAATAAATTGTATAAAGGAATAAAAATGCACTAAAATTTTATATTATTTATCTTTCACAAGAGAAAGATACTACTATTGTGTAATGGCAGTATAGTACTTGAGTAAATGTTGCTTTCAAGCACTTAACTGGTCACATCAAACAGCACCTTTTTCTCAGCTTTAAAAAGAATTAAAAAAAAAAAAGGTCTTGGGCCATAAGCACCACTACTAAATATTAAGTTTGTGTTTAATTTATGTAACAATGAGTTAGTAATTTAAAGAAGTAATTTCAGATTTTTCAAAGAAGAATGTAATGAATTTTAGTAAGTTTTCTATAATTTCTTGTCTTGGTATTTCCACATTCCTTACGACTTACTTTGTACTGTACGCACACACACACATATATTTTTATATATATATATATATGTACACACACACAAAAAGTCTGTGCTATACTTATTTTTTCCCTAGCTGTAACAAATGTAATCACCACTGATGTTTAGGGCAAATTTTTTCCTGCAGGGTTAGATTTTTTTTGGTGTTATGTTGTGAATTGCTGGAGCTGACCTTCTGGTCAGGAAACATGGTTCTGTTCTGTACCAGAATTAATGGAAGGCTTGCTGACTTTTTTTTTATGTTAATCCTTTAGATTTTAATTATACATTGTCTTTTTAGAATTAATTGTATTTACTCATGAAAGTCACTTATAGTAAATCATAGTTCTCTATAGGTGAACTGAACAAGTTGTTTATTTCACCCTCGAACAGCATTTATCAGCCTAAGCTTATTATTATTTTATGTAACTTTAAAACATAGTGGGTTAAACATAAACCTTATAAACATGGAATTTTGCCATGTGCATAACTGTCTTGAGATATAATGTTAAAGGGCATTCAGAAGAGCTGTTCACACTAGAGACTGAGTTAGGACATCTTTTCTTTCCCTTTGACATTTTTGTTTTAACTTCTTTCAACTAAGCAAACTTGAATTTTAGGTGCTATTTGTTTTGCTATAGTTCTGGACACGTTAATAACTCTTCACGCTTCCAATACATGTTTCCAATACAATAATTTATTATATATTTTCCCATGCAAGAAGTACTACTTTTGTTTTTCCCTGATTTTGTGAAAACCTGTTCTTAGGCATTCTTTGGGGTTTGCTTCTCTTTTAGTTTTTGAACTGCAAATATTTATTCAGAAGAGTATAACCCAAACCATTCTATGATTCTGTGAAGTTTCAGTTAGTGTTTAGGACAGCTTCAAAAGTGAAATTAACTCTTGGGTTTTTCTTCATTGTCATGGTGGTACTATTGCATATTTTTAAGTAACTTACAAAAAGTTTCCCTGCAGTTTCTGCAACTGTATTTGTTGCATTAAAAGTGGCAATCAGTAGTAAATACCTCTGCATAAAACATGGCTTTCTGTTGACATGGAAGACTTAGCTGAAATGTGCGTGAACTATATGTGCCACAGTACCTTAGCTTCTTGGTATGAAGATGTTTACAAAAGACAATGAAGTGTTCAGCTTCTGTACTTATGTTTTTGTTTGAGTTTTTATTCACCCCCCCTTTTTTCTTTCTTTAATAAGCTACTAACAGTGAATGGCTCAGGATGCATCCAGAATGTGGCTATAACCTTGTAAATTCTCCTCACCTGAAGCCAGCCTGGGTATTGGATAGAGCTCTGTGGCACTTGAGCTGTATGGTGGCTGATGGGAAGTGTATTGCCAAAGGGGTCCCTCCCTTGATTGAAAGTGATCAACACCTGACTGTAAGTGAAAGAGAACTAATTTTAAGCTAATGAACAGCATAAATAGCTGATGAAACCTTTCAATATTTCTAAGTTTGTATAAATGCATAAAAAATGGTATATACTTTGCAGATATCTGTAGTGAAGTAATCCTTTACACTCTGATTTTTTTTTTCTAAGCAACTTTTTGTGAGTGCTTAGCTTTTTTAAAATATATTAATAAGCAACATTATTAACTAACATAATTTCTGTTTTTACAGTGTTTACGTAAAATAATTTGGGAAGATATATATCCAAAAATTAGACTATGGGAGTTTTTCCAAGTGGATGTTAACAAAGCTGTGCAGCAATTTAAAACCCTTCTAACTCAAGGTAAGGAAAGAGTGTGTTGCTGAAGCATGTAAGTTAAATATTTATAGTTCAAGAGACAGTAAAATGGAAAACAAAATAATGCCATTTTTTGCTATGTCAGACATCTGGTGTGCCGACTTAAGCATCATGCAAGAGTGCTTTGAGGGCTAGGAAAGGCTCTTAATACTTTGTACCACTTCATTGCCTTTATCCACCCTTATCTTTGCTGATACTAGAATTGTAAAAGTTCTATGCCCTTTGAATGCAATTCCTATTTTTCTTTTGAGCACTCTTTCCTTTCTTGTTCCTAGGCAAAATGAGCACTAAATCTGATCCAAATCAACATCTTCAAATACTTCAGGACCCTGATTATAGGCGACTTGGCTGTACTGTAGACATGAATATAGCATTGGCCACATTCATACCACACAGGTATTATATTATTGATTGCAAGTTAAAGTCACAAGTGAAGTTAAATTTGTGAAGCCAAATAACATTATTTTCAGAGATGAGGAAAAAATTGAATTTTTTATTCCTTTTATTTATATATACTGCATGTTGTTAAAATAACCTTTTCTAATTGTTCTCTTCCTTTATCGTCCTCCTGATAAGCAATGGACCAGCTGCAATAGACGAATGTTGTAACTGGTTTCGCAAAAGGATTGAGGAACTAAATGCTGAGCAATACAAGCAAACTACTCACCATCAAGAACAGGTGTTATAATTACTGTGTTTTAATGCTGAATTGTTTCAGATTGCAAACAAATGCAAGCATTTCAATAATGCATTATTTAATTACTTCTAGGCTGTCAATTGTCTTGTGGGGACTGTGGTTTATGAACGAATGGCTTGTAATGGTCCTAAGCTGGGTCTTATCAGTAGAAAAAATCCCTTAGTTACCAGGTATATACGTTTTTTTTTTTTTATTTGTTTGGAAACTGTTAGAATCTATCCAGGGAAAGCAAGTTCAAAGTTTGTTAAAAGTAAACAATAATATGTATAATGTACATTAATATGTATAATAAGTGCATTTTTCAAATGCCACTTAATGAATTGACAGGGTTTTTTAGGCAACAGTGATAACTGTTTAATAAATAAATGTGACCGGAAAGCATGAGACACTACTCAGAGCACATCAAAGCCTTACATAGTGCAAATTGCTGTTGTATGTGGAAGAGGGGTGGAACTAAGGAAGTTTACACCTTTCAAGTTTGATGTACTTGATGCCAGTCATTTATCTGAAGAGTTAGGGCTTTAATGTTATACTACCAACTGACACTAAGATAGTGGCAGCATCTGTCCTTTGTCCTTCAAAGCTTGCTAAAAAATAGAAAACTCCCCATCATTTATACAAACTGCTTTTTTAAACTCTGTATTATGTACAGTCCAGTTCCTAGTTTCAAAGACAATGAATTGCAGCTTAGGTTACTGTATGTGTTTGGTGTTTGTCTTTTTTTCTCCCTCTATTAATTGTCTGTCTATTCCATAGGTATTTTACGTATCCATTCAAAGAGCTGACTGTGGAGGAAGAAGAAACTATGATAAATGAGCCAGATAAAGCTTGTTATTTCATGGCTCATAATGGCTGGGTTATGGGAGATGATCCTCTTAGAAACTTTGCTGAACCAGGTTTGCAAAAGAACTTTGAGTTTACTTACAAACCATTTGATATTCTAGCCGAAGCAAAAAGGATTTTATTTAATTATTTTTTTTCAGATGTATTCCTATGAAGCTGCAGAATAGCAGATACTAAGCTTATAGCACTTAAATTTCCCATTCAGCATACAGATCAACTGTAAGAACTGGAATTTGAGGTACAATTTTACAAGATTTGAGAGGGAAATCACCAGCTTTTTGCCACTGAAATGGGGACGTCCTGCCTCCCCACTTTTGTCATTGTCTTTGTTGCTTACTTTGTACTTTGTTCCAACACCAGTGCTTGTTGGCATTTCCATGAGACAATGACAGTGTGGCAGAAAACTAGTGCAATGAAAAGGTGAATAGTATTTTACTGCATTAGTGAGCAAAAACTGGATCCTTGAAAAGTCCACCGAGTGGTAGTCAGACAGTCAAGAGATGACCCAGTTAATGCAAATTAAATATGCAGATTACTTGTGAGGGTAAAATAGGGTATGAAATCACCATGCACTAAAACATTGAAATCTAACTCCTTTGGGGACAGTGTTGATATGCAATGAAAGCAAAAAAAGCTTGTGTTCAGGCTAGTCATTCACTTTCTAAACTAAATCAAACAAAGGCCAGTTTAATTCTAATTTAAAACAATCTAAGAGTTTGCAGCTCTTTTAGAAGCTAATCTGGTGATATTCCAGAGTGGTCCAGACTTAGCAAACATTTAATTTCTGCATTGCAATCTACAGCCCTTTCACTGCATTTTATTTATTCTCCTTCTCAAGGATGAAGATAATATGCATTTCAACGGTGTTTTTGTTCAGTTGCCTTTCAGCTTATTGCCCTTTTTTCTAGGCAGACTGTTGTATTTTTTTCTTTCAGTCACTGGCTTTAGTTAGTGTACTTAATTTGCATTACTGAGGTTTCTCTCTTAATTCATCTACAGCTTTTTGACTACTTTGTACTTGTGTTGTGCCTTTGTTTTATGCCACACATTATTTCTAATGAGAACACAGCGTGAAAATATGGTACATAAGGGCACAGATAAAGGAATTGCAAAACAAATGCAGCCAGTTCTCTAAATGGTCCTTTAAAAATCACAGTGTACATCCAAAGAAAGCCAGTTTTTCTGTCCACGTGGCTATGCTGCTGTTAGTGAAGAAGAAGGTCAGCTATGCTTAAGTGAATGTTTTTGGAAGTAGTGGTAATTTACAGTCCCTACTTTTTACTTACTAGCTTTGGAAATTCATCACAATCTGCTGCTAACAGGAGATAAAATTGTAAATCATGGCTGTAACAGTTTATGGTGACAGTGAGATGCTTTTTTGAATTTGACCAGTATAAACAACCAAACTACTGATTTTGTTCATTTGTTTGCTTCCTTTTTTCTTTTTTTGAAATAGTTTTTATACTACTTTGAAAGATTAAAAGGAACTTGTTTTTAATCTGGAGAATTGTTTTAGTATCACTATGGAAACAGTCATCCCCTTGGAGGAGTCTGAAATTATACCATATATCTTTGTAGGGTATATAAATTTTGAGTTTATATGGTTATTGTTAAAATTTTTACTCTTCATTACAGTGTTGTTCTACTCCTTAGCAGTAGAAAATAAAACTCCACATTTTGATTTTGGTGCACATTCTATACTATATTTACACTAAAGTGAATTTATTTCCCTCATAGGCTCAAATGTTTACTTGAGGAGAGAGCTCATTTGTTGGGGGGACAGTGTGAAACTGCGTTATGGTAATAAACCTGAAGACTGCCCATACCTCTGGGAACATATGAAAAAATACACTGAAATCACTGCCAAGTATTTCCATGGTGTTCGTCTTGACAACTGTCACTCAACACCTATTCATGTAGCTGAGGTACGGAAAATTAGGTGTGTTTATTATAAAGCAGCTGCTCTCTGTGAAATAGGTCCTGCAGTGTTGCTACAAAATCTGCAGGATCTACATGGCAGAGTCTGGGTGTAAATGAATCTTCCTCATAGCATAAAAGCAAGGTTTCTTTTCTGGTGATGTTTAAATCAGTGGTTTCAGCTACTTTAAACAAGTAGTGGAGTGGTGTAGCTGTTTTATCTTTTAATTCTCTACTTTAGCTGAACTATTGTGGATGTGGTTGGGTCTGGCTATCTTTTCCTTCACTTATCTTTGGACTTAGAGCAATGACTTTCAGTATCCAGAATGTCAGTTTTAGGTGGAGTCATTGCCAAGACTTGGTTGAAAGTCTGGGTTATTTTTTTCCTATATATATTTCTCTATTGCTGAATTAAACAGGAAGCTATTCACTTCCCAGAATTTAAAAGTTGATAAAGAACTCTTGAAAAAAATTTAGTCTGGCAGGTATATTTTTAAGACTAGTGCTTATTGTTTTCCATGGAGCTGACTACATTGAGAAATTGTACTTGCCTAGTAAATTTGCTTTAAATAGGTATTGAGTAGTGCAGCTTGTTAGTGCTTAGTCTTAGCTTTGTTACAGAGCTTATCTAAATCTATGAAGAGCTCTCTAAAACAAGTTGATTTCCCCGTACAGAAGTTGCAAGTGGCTTTTAAATGCAGCCATTTCAAAACTTCTGCCATTCTTTCATTTGCTGTTACTATTTTTTGAATGGTAACTGCGAAGACTTAAACTGAAATCTTGCTCCGATTTCTTACTTCAAGAGATATCTCTTTTATCCAACCTTTGCTTTTGAATTTTGAGCTAAGATTTTGTTTAAAAAGAAAGTTTTAATTAGCTTAAAGTCTACAGAACATTTCCTAGAGTTACTCAGTCCATCAGTAATATCTGTAAAATATAAACATATTTTTATAAAACTTACATGTTATGAGTATTTTTGACGTACTGCCTATATGAGTGACTCATTTATATTTGGTTAACGTTCATATTAATGATTTTATACACATAGCTGACAATGGATGTCTTGCATTAAAAATGTATTATGATCTATAGGAGATGCTAGCAACAGCCAGATCAGTCAGACCTAATCTTTATGTGATAGCTGAACTCTTCACGGGCAGTGAGTACATTGACAATGTTTTTGTCAACCGCCTGGGAATTACCAGCCTGATTAGAGGTACAATAAGCAGTTGAAAATTATGTAGGATTGTCATGTATGGTTTGGAGTTTTAACTGTGAAACTAACATTGGTATGCTTTTTTGTTTTTCTTACATATCCGTGTTCTTTGCTTCCGCGATTACCTTTTCTTCATGCCTTGTTTATCGTCTCATGTGTCGTGTGCTGATTCTTGGTTTTGCTAATGTTTGTCTGTCCTTTTCCGTGTAACAACTTGTTTTGTTCCTTAATTTTGGCTTTCTGTTTATCTTTGCTGCATGGCATTTTCCTATTGTCCAATCCCTGCCTAGCTTTGAAACTTGTCCTTTTTTGTATCTACCTTTCCCCTTTCTGTGGCTTTTTTGGCTGTGCTTTTTGCAGTACATGCTGGACACAGCTAGAAAATTGCGAGCCGATTTGTATGTAGTGGCTGAACTGTTCACAGGAAATGAGGAGCTGGACAATATCTTTGTGAATAGGCTGGGCATTACCTCCTTAATAAGAGGTAGGCTTGCTGCGTGTGTGGTCTCTTTCCAACGAGAGATTATAGATGGCGTGCTTTTCCCAAGAAAAAGTTTTCTACTGGATTATGCACTTTTAATTTCATACTCCATGTAATCGGAAGTACAGGTTTTGTATTGTAACTCTTTTGATACTCAGCAGAAAATATGATACTAGCTGTAAAATAAGAGAAGACCTTAATTAGATTACAGAAGGTTAAATATTTCACTCTTACTCTAGCGAGAGAAAAAGAAGTTGTAGCACAGTTCTGCTATGTAAGTGCTGCATCATGTCTGATTTTTGTTGCATGAGCTTTTTAAAGCCTATGAGAAACAATTTGATCTCTGCTTTTTTGTCCTTTTTCCCCTTTCTCTTCCTTAATATATTATAGTCAGTGAAATACTCCAAGGCTGTGTGTCTGCACTGGAGAATATAATTATGTGTGATTTTATTGTTTGGGGTTTTTTTCTAACGATTGAACACACCAAAATAACAACTTTGAAACGCTGCATTAACATCTTTGTGTGTGCTGTTCTCTGTGGTAGCTCTTCTTAGGCAAACACTTACGTGTTTTGTTCTTTAGAGGCAATGACTGCTTACAATAGCCATGAAGAGGGAAGGTTAGTTTATCGGTTTGGAGGTGAACCTGTCGGCTCTTTCGTTCAGCCACGTTTGAGGCCTTTGATGCCAGCTATTGCTCATGCACTGTTCATGGATATTACACATGATAATGAATGTCCAATTCAGGTGAGCACCGAAACCAAAAAACAAAACTAAGCACCTAAACTTCTGTTTACAGGAGAGAATGAGAGAGAGCAGTGGGCATTGAAGTGCTTATTTTGATGGTTTTTCTTAAGTTGGTTTGCTTAGTCCATTTGCAGTAATTTTCTTCAATGATTCTGTTGTAATTGAGGAAATAATGATCATGGGATTAGCGCTTCCTCTGTTAAATTAAGTGTATCTTCTGTATGCTGAATTGGTAGGGTTGAATCAGCTTTGTTCCACTATTTATTACCTATATATCTCTTAATGCAGCACCGATCTGCCTATGATGCTCTTCCAAGTGCAATGATTGTTTCCATGGCATGCTGTGCTACAGGAAGCACCAAAGGCTATGATGAACTAGTGCCACACCAGGTATGTGTCTACAGTTCAACTACTAAGTTGCTTTGCAAAATGTAACCTTTTTCTTGTCCTCTAACACATA
Source organism: Empidonax traillii (assembly GCF_003031625.1). NCBI lineage: Eukaryota > Metazoa > Chordata > Aves > Passeriformes > Tyrannidae > Empidonax > Empidonax traillii. The sequence goes on along the minus strand of NW_020955540.1, from coordinate 1,084,486 downwards.
TTTTAAAGTTGTTTATTTGAAATTTCAGCAGTTTACTAGATAGCGTTACTTTAGGTTGTTTAGTTTCATATGGAATTTGAATTTATTATTTATTTCAGACCTCAGGGCATGATAGTTTGAGTTTTTTTCCCCAGAGTAATTCATATTTGCTTAAATCTTAATTTCTTTACAGATCTCTGTAGTATCTGAAGAGAGGTTTTATGCAAAATGGAATCCAGCAGCACATCTGACTTCTGGCGAAGTTAATTTCCAAACAGGAATTCTGGCAGGAAGGCTGGCCATAAACAGGCTGCATCAGGAGCTGGGGGCTAAAGGCTTTAATCAGGCAAGAAGTGAGGGTGACACTGATTTCTTCACGTATATGCTCTGAGTGAGCACAGTTGTAATGTGATGTCTTTTGCAGGTGTATGTAGATCAAGTCGATGAAGATATCGTTGCAGTGACAAGACACTGCCCTACCACACACCAGTCCGTTGTGGCTGTGTGTCGAACGGCCTTCAGGGACCCTAAAACTTCCTTCTACAGTAATGAAGTACCTGAAATGTGTATCCCAGGTAATCAGTTTGCTTTGTCAGGTGTAAAAACATTTAGGTTATTCTAATTCCATGCTTTTTCACTTGATGCACATGCAATCCATGTGAGAGTTTTCAGTGTATAACACTCCTTTTGTATGTCCTAATACGTAGGCACCTAAGTGGTGAAAGAAACTGCAAACTTGCCTTCCTTAGGGTTTTTACAAACATTCATATTTGAGTATACTTCCTGCTGCAAGCTCCTCATGAGGTTGTGTTGTTGCTTATAGTCTTGTTTGGGAACTAGTAATAGTTAACTATTACTAGTTCCCAAAATAATATAATACAATATAATAGTTAACTAATAGCAAGATGGTTAATTTTACAGATTTGGGGGGATTACTGTTTATTAAGTGTGTTTTACTGGGGAAAAAGGCTAAAATTTTATTATATTTGTTTATATCATTGCTATTCAGCTTTTTTATATATAACTATTTTGTAGTTTTAAAGTACATCTTAACTGTAGTGCATAAATTAATATAAAGAAAATATATATGCAGTACATATATAATCTAAAGGATAATAGGGAAACTAAGAAAACTGGTGACCAGTAAAAAACAGCTTGTAATTCACTAATTGTTGTCTGATTATTATGGTTAATTTATTATAAAATAACAAAAATCACCATTTTAAGTACAACACAGCATATGAGCATGTAGTGAATGTTTATAAGATACAAAATACACTTTATAAGACATAAAATACACTTCCCCATATGTTTCTGTTCTTTTGCTGTGTGACAGAGACCTGTATCTTGAATATTTAGGTTTTTTAGTTTTAGGTTTTGCTTCATAATTTCAAAGGAATCACTATTCTTTTGAAGTATCTTAAGAACTGCGACATGATTTAACTTTTTTCAGGGAAAATTGAAGAAGTAGTACTTGAGGCTAGGACTATTGAGAGAAGTGCTAGTCCTTACAAAAAAGATCTACATTTTATAAATGGATTGCCTAATTTCACGATGGAACTCAGAGAGCATATCCAGGTAATTAGCCTCCTTCACCCACATTCTGATGTAATATTTTGTTATTTGTTACATTAGAAAAAGACACTGAATTTCAGTTACAAATTTGTTTTCTTTTCTAAGATAAAAGACAGTAAAATCATAAAGCAAGCTGGAACTGCCATAAAAGGGCCAAATGAATTTGTTCAAGAAATAGAATTTGAAAAATTAACACCGGGAAGTATAATAGTATTCAGGTACGTTATTGTCATTGCCAAAGGGCTGTGTTACTTGAGAGAGAGGAGACTTGAGAATAGTTATTTTAAGTGCTATATTTCTACAAGATGTGCTTTCATATTTACAGAGTCAGCCTTGACCCAAAGGCACAGGAGGCTGTTGGAATCCTCCGCAACCATTTGATCCAGTTCAGCCCTCATTTTAAATCTGGAAGTCTTCCTGATGATCATTCAGCACCGATTTTAAAAACCCTGTTTTCTTCGTGAGTATTCTTTGAGTTCCTGAAGTAGAACCGAGGGAGATACAATGGTAGCAGAGAATATTATGTAAACTTAAAGCGAGGGGTTGTTGGGGTTTTTTGTGGTTGTTGGTACAGATGGATTTCCATTGTCGGAGTGCAATAAACACTGAGATAGTCTTCTTTTATGTATAATACTAAGTAAGGTTAATACAAAAAACTTCCCAGTTCTGTGTAATCGCTGCCTAAAGTAAACTTTCTAATATAGACTGCTTCTCACTGTTGGGGTGTGATTGACTGAGTTTTGTACTTAATACTGTGTTTCTAAATAAATACTGAAACCTCTGAGAAGAACGTCTCTGACCATCTGAAAACTCAAGCTCTTAATTTCGAAGATTAAATATTGTGAGAGTTGTATATATTTTAGTATTTTAATGTAGATCTAAAATTAGAATTGTCTGTGAAATTCTTTCCCCGTTTCCCTACTAATGTTCTTTTGGGTTTTATTCTTTTTTTTTTTTCTGCACTGTTTTTTCAGTATTGCGTCTAAACTGACATTGGCCGAGCTAAATCAGGTGCTGTATAGATGTGAGGCAGAAGAACAAGAAGATGGTGGAGGGTGTTACGATATACCAAACTGGTCGCCGCTGAAATATGCAGGCCTCCAAGGTAATAACTTCTGCATTTCAATTAAAAAAGTAAATTAGAGGTGCTCAATCTAGATGATACCGTAATGAGTGGCTGTTTTATTGCCACTGACATTGTTTGAATAAAAAACAGTAAGTTTTTTCTAGTTGACCATGCTACTAATCAGTGTTGTCCCCAGGAAATCACACACTGTAACAAACCCCCTCTCTCTCAATACTCTGAAACTTGACTTTACAGCCCAATATACGTTTTAACACCAATACCTTGGCTTTTAAAGTAAAAAGACAAGTATACCTCCAGTGAAAAGTTGCATAAATGAAACCCCAGGCATTACTGGATTACTGAGTTCTGTCATTTACCAAACATATGAATTCCATCATGCTAGTTATTCCACCTTCATTTACATAACTTGAGTGACCTCACTCCTTATGCTGATCAAAAAAAGTAATACAGTTAAATCCAGTTAAAGCATCTGTTGCTGTGTACCTTTCCCCCCGAATGGTAACTGCTGTTTGTGACAGGGGTGTGTCTTTTAATACAGAGTTGGTTTGTATCTTCAGGGTTAATGTCAGTGATGGCAGACATTAGACCAAAGAATGATTTGGGTCACCCATTTTGTGATAATTTAAGATCTGGGGACTGGATGATTGATTATGTCAGTAATCGTCTGATTTCACGTGCTGGAGCCTGTGCAGAAGTAAGTAAAAATACTTATTTGGTGACTTTGGAGTTTTAAATCGCTACTTTGTTTCATTTTCAACTATTGCTATATTTTTAAATTAAGACTGTGTATGACATATTTCTTGTCTAGGAAATTTCTTCTAGGTGATTAAACTATTTATGTTTTTCTTCTCTCCCCTCAATCCTATTTAAGAACAGACAAATGCAAAAGGGAAGTGAAAAATACGTAGAGTGTAGAGGGATTGTTAGCTCTTGCATAAGGGCTGGCAGGGGTCCCTCCATGATTATTGCTTTTCCTCAAATAAAAATGAAGTTACTTTTTAGGTTTGGTTTTTTGGTTTTTTTAAGCAAGTACTTTCAGAAGAGTGCCTAAGTACTTCTAAGGCATACATGAATATGATACTGTTATAGCTGTGTAATATTTTTACAGATATGGTCTTTATCTGCAAGGTTTAAATCTTTAGTGACTCTCCAGTAGATTGTCATGATGTTATTTAACAGGTCTAGAAGGAAAGAGAAATACTTTGCGAATGTCAAACATTTTGCAGCGACACAAGGATGTGAATCTCCACAATCCTGAGTCCCGGACCCAGACCTGCAGTCGTATTCACTAATGGCTGTACATAATATAACCTTCTGATAACTTTTCTATTCCTGATCTCAAACTTCATCTTTTCAGTCCTATCTTTTTAAACAATGAGAAACCTCCTTCCAGTGCTGGGGTTATAGTGATGCCTTTTGAGTTGTACCTTTTCTTTGCTACTCAATTTTAATAACAGTTTCGTGATAGTTCTTTTTTTCCTACAAGACTATCAAAATATAGTCACTTTCTATACTTGATATTTTGAACCATTTATATGTGATATTACAAATGCAATTTTTCCCTACTACTTTTCTTAGAGTTCATCTCTCTTAGCTGAAATTTTGGAGCAGGAGGACACAGCATAATTTGGGTGTAATACATGTACAAAAACTGTGACAAATACTGTAACTGTATGGATCATGAAAGCAATGGGTTTTGAGTCCTGATCTTACCAAGTTTTAATTGTATTGTGTTTTTACTAGGTTGGTAAATGGCTGAAGGCCATGTTTGTGTACCTAAAGAGAATTCCACGTTACCTCATCCCCTGTTACTTTGATGCCATATTAGTGGGTGCATACACAACCCTTCTGGACGTGGCATGGCATCAGATGTCTAGGTATGCTTGGCGTATCAGAGCTATAGAGGTATCTGTATATATTTGCATCTTCAAGTTTTGTCTGCTAGAGAATGTAATTTGAATATTTTCATACTTTTCCAATGTAAAAGGGTAAAATTGTTTAATCTTCAATGTCTGCTACTTTGTTTCTTGAAAAGGGGAGATTGATTTAATAGAGACTGTTTTCTAGCTGTAAACCTGCTGAACAAGTCAGTACTGTTTTGTGAAAATACGGATATTAAAATAGGAATAGAATTCGGTGTGGCTGTAAAATCATGGACCATAGTATATTTTATGAAAATGCTTGAAGATTAACTAGTCAGGAATGCAGATTGCATTATTTTAGACCATGTGTTAACAAATTTTTTGATTTGCAGTTTTTGTGTATATATATATATATATATATGAATATACATAAAAATACCATATCGAAAAAGACTGACTAGTTTGACAGACTTCTGTTCATAGTAAAATATTTTTATTGTATTTTTGGAGTCTTAAGTCTGTGTATAGGCATCAACTAAACCAAAACAATTTCCTTTTTGTAACCCTTTTTTTCAGGAATATTTGTCATAAAAACTCCCATTGAAAGTAATAAATTTTAAATCTGACATTGGGCACACATTTTGGGGAAATGAGTGATCTACAAATTAAATTATGTAAAAATTTTTAATGCAAAATACTAGTAATAATTTTTTTAGATTTTATATTATGCATGATACTTAACGTAGCTTTCTGTAAATGAAAAAAAGGAACATTTTTTAGACTGATGTAGTTGAATGTAAAATTAATTTAGTTATGTTGCATTACAGCTTTGTGCAAAATGGATCAACGTTTGTTAAACACCTTTCCTTGGGTTCAGTCCAGATGTGTGGAATAGGAAAATATTCTTGTCTGCCAAATCTATCTCCTTCCTTACATGATGTTCCCTATAGGCTCAATGAGATTACAAATGAGAAAGAACAGTGTTGTGTTTCCTTGGCAGCTGGTAAGTGAGAGCAACCTTTAAAAAAACAAATAAAGTCTTCCAAAATAGTTAAACTGATTTTAGTAACTCTGTTAAAATTTTCTGCAGTGCGTTTGGGATCCATATGTCAGCAACAATGTATGAAATATGGGTAGCAATTTCACTCACTTTTGCTTTGTGTGTAAGGTACAGATTTGCCCTTTTAAAAGTATGGGAGTTTTGGCTGGCAGTGCTTCTTGGGGACAACCATTTTGTTACTGCTGATGGGATCTGGGAGGGAGATCTTTATTTGCTGACACTGGATTTAGAGACATTTTTAGCTGTCTTTGTTATCATGTATAGAAATCCACAATATTGTTTTTCTTTACAGAAGACTTGCTTGAGTTGAATATACTTATCATGATGGGGTTTAGTTTATCTTTTCTAAATGTGAATTTAAGAACTTAACTATAATAGAATAATAAGAGTGAATTTATTGTTTACAAGTTCTCGGGAAAAGAACCATTAGCAAACCAGATCTCCTGATCTGAAACAGTCTCCCAAAGGAAAGAGAATAAAAGCGGTCAGCAAATAGTGTTTATACCTCCAAATGTTCTGCCAGCATCTGGCAATCTTCCTGTGCGCACTTTTCTGTGACCCAAGTATTATCTTCTGTGGTTTAGAATGAATTTATTTTTGTTCTGAGTTGGCCCATTCCTCTTCTGAAGCCATGGAAACTTCTAAACATCCACAGATGCAGTGGCATCTCTCTCACTGGAGTGAGTGCTGTCTGCCTTTCGTGTTGTTTTGTTGCTTTTAGTTTCTGGATTTTATTAACATTCCATTTGCCTGCTTTAGTGTTACCTAGAAGCACAGAGGCACAGTGTTCCCTTAAACTGGTCATAAAGATTAATTACACTAAGGGGGTTGGTTTTAAATATTCCCTTCACATATTCAGTGGTAGCTGTGCCTGAGATTTTTTATTTGTACATGGATTGCCATTCTCAAGTGCTGCTGCCATGTACTATAAAATTGCAGAGGTGTGGAGGCCATATTTGAGTATTAGCAAATACTTTATATCAGTAAGTGATAGAAGTGAAAATGTTGTTACATCAAGCATGCACAAGAGATTGCTAGTTTGAAACTTTCTGTTTGGGAGATCATAGAAGTTAATTAATGGAAGAAAAGGCAAGTATGGATCTTACTGTTGTAATTATTATGCCTTGTTATTTAGAATCATTCTTAAAGCTGTATGTTATAATGTCTGCAGTACAAGGTAATGCTATAAGCTGCTGGAAAAGAAAAACAGGATGTCTTTCATAGTAGCTGGGAACAATTGTATCCCCTTTATGCTACTGAGATGGCACAGTTCTCATACATAAACTCTTGCCAACAAAGTGTTACGTTATAATCTTGCCATAGTTCTAACAACTTTTTGTTAGTTTTCTTTCTGATTCTTTTAATTAAGGGATGGCACTTGGGTAAGTTACCAAGTGATGTAATACAAATTTAAATGTTACTGATACGAGAAATGCCATTGTGTGATCTTGAAATTCTAGAAGATATTGTTCTAGAATAAGGTGCATTTCATCCTGTAAAAACTTGGTCTTGAAGACTTTTTACTTTAAATATTTTATCTAGGATAAAATTATAAATGAGAATATATCTTCTACTTCTTCTTACTTTATACTTTCTTGTATGCTTGGCAATTTCTACTATATCAATACATTAGATAAAAAATGACATTTCTTTTCAGGTTTACCTCACTTTTCTTCTGGAATTTTTCGTTCTTGGGGAAGGGACACTTTTATTGCACTAAGAGGTCTCATGTTGGTTACCGGGCGCTATCTCGAAGCAAGGTAAGACTGACTTAGCCTTAGTCCTTATTGGCTCTGTTGGGAGTTAGGAAAAAGCAATGCTCTCAAAACCTGAGATGACACACAAGCTTTTAGAAACAGCTGATGTGCAGTGTAAAACTTTAATGGCACTAGATGTGTTTGGGAGCTCTCCCTAAGTGGAATTAAAAATACCACTAAAATGATTCTCTCTTTTTTTCTTAGTGCGGATACAAAGCTGATGTTCTGTATAGATTAAGATAGTTTTAACCCCTGTAACACTACTGTTTGTCCTTAAACAAAGTGATTGTTTCACATTTATTTGCATCGTTATTGCTGAGAAATAATTCCAGAATTTCTTATGTAAAAATTCGAAGTAGCAAGAGAATATTATTTTTATAAGAAAGGTGTGCTTGCCGGCATGATTTTTTTGTAACTGCTAGTATTTGTCTGTTAATACTAGAAATCAGCTAATTATGGATCGTTACAATCTGGTATCTGTAAATGTTTAACCTGACAAATAGCATACATAAACCAGATGGATTTGATATTTTGATTAATTTTAATGGGGGTGGAGCTTGACACATGACAGAAACATAAAAATTATTTGGTTTAAATTAGCATGTATTTATGCTGTTGTACATTCTACCAGCTATTAGCTTTCTCATGCAGTGAGATCTGCAGTCTAATAGTATGTTTACGTTTCTAAAGCTAGTTGGAATCCATGTTTTCTGCAAGGTGTGCGCAACGGTTCTCAAGTGAAACTTCTCATAACCTCAGCTGCTGTCACCTCTCTGTATTTTAATAGGAAATTCCCATCTACTCCTGCCCTCCGTCCCCATTCCACCCCACCCATCAGAATGGATACCAGGGTAATCATAAACAATATCAATAAAAACCTTCCCTGTGACCTCAGTGGGATCTGGATTTAGGGTCTATATCCCTAAAGCAAACTATCTCTTCTATATGAATAGATGTTGTATGTTTTGTACCAACTGATTTAAATGTATTCATGTTGAGGAATACGTAGGGAATGAGTGACTTCTTATTGCAAAAGAAGTTCATGCTAAATGAAGTAATTTGTAGCTTTCAACAGCAAACTTTTGGCATCTGCCTTAAAAATTCTCTGTCTTCTTGACCTACCTTGCTATTAAGGTAATGCTGTAATGCTTTGTGCTTAATACTTTGTCCAGTAATGGCCCTGAAAGCAACTTAGTGAAGACTGTGCTCTTTTTCTGTTCTAGAAACATCATTTTAGCATTTGGTGGGACTTTAAGACATGGCCTCATTCCCAATCTGCTTGGCGGGGGCACACATGCCAGATACAACTGTCGTGATGCTGTGTGGTGGTGGCTTCAGTGTATCCAGGACTACTGTAAAATTGCTCCAAATGGATTAGACATTCTCAGGTGTCCTGTCTCTAGGATGTACCCAAGAGATGACTCTTCACCTCAGCCTGCAGGCACTGTGGTAAAGATGATTTCTAATTTAAGTATTTAATACAACTATAATTTGTTAATGAAAGGATGTTATATTTTCTAGCTACAAGAATATGTGGCTGTTTTTTATGGTGAGGTTTGATTATAGCACAAGAATTCTGCATTTTAGACAGTTCTTGCTGCATCTGCATCACTGATTAGACAAGTGCAGGGGGTTGGGAAAGGAGAAAAAAATTCCAGCAGGTTCTAAATTGTTTTGTTGATTTTAGTCTTGGACAAATATTTATATGGAAAACTGTATACAGTATGTTGCCATAGCTAGGGAAGGATGCTGCTGGAAAATAGTGTTTTTATTTTGAAGGATCATAAACTAGAGGCTTAAGCATTGCTACTATTTGCACATTAGATAGAACCTTTCTACTTGTTTTTCATCTTGCCTTTCACATGTCATCCAAACATGCAACAAATCTAGGATCAGCCCCTCTATGAAGTAATACAGGAAGCAATGCAACGACATATGGAAGGCATAAATTTCCGGGAAAGGAATGCTGGTCCACAGATTGATCAAAACATGAGAGACGAAGGTAACATTCATAGAACTCTTACTGTACAATTCAGAAGTTGATGATCACATTTTATATTTTGTTTCCAGTAACCACTGAGCACATTTTTTTTAATTATGTTTACCGTAACTAAAACATATTACTTTAAATACACTTAATATTTTAGAAGTACCTAATGAATTGTTTATTATTGGCAACTGTTTACATGTTACGGTACAAGTTATGTGTTATGTTTTAAAATTTCACTTTAAGTCTACTTGGTCTTAGGAACCCACCTCAGATCTCTTGTTTGGAGGTTTTATTGTTTATTAAGGAGATTTGGGTTGGCAAGGGCAGTTGGCATTTTGTTTTGTCTAAAAAACAAACTTCACACCTGATATTCTTGCTTGGCAGGTTTTAATGTAACTGCAGGTATTGACCACGAAACTGGCTTTGTGTTTGGAGGGAACCGCTTCAATTGTGGCACTTGGATGGATAAAATGGGAGAGAGTGAAAAAGCTCGCAACAAAGGAATTCCGGCTACTCCAAGGTATGAACTCCAGGCTTTGGGGACCGGATTTTTTAATTACATTTTCAATTGACATTCTTCTGCAAAACTATTACTGTGCCTTCTATTAATACATCCAAGAGGTGGTATCTCAAATGTTATAAATGTTTCTACCTACTAAAATGTTAATGAAGTTTTTTTCTTTATGCTGATTTGAAGTTAAAAAGTCTGTTCTTGGCAGGTGAAACCCTCAGATTCTGTCAGAGTCTTAGCTCCATGCTGAGAGTTGGATTTTGAATTCACATAGTAAAATGTAATTTAGGAAAAATTGTACACTTGTAATAGTAGCAGTACTTTGTTATTTAGACTTACTATAGGAGATACACGTTGCTAATTGTGTTGTTTGAGTACTTCTTACTTTAAATTCAAAAATATCTTCAACACCTACATTTTTGGAGTTGAGATTTAAGCACTTTAAAAATAAGCTGTATTATGTGCTAGCAAACTGCTGCAGGCATCTTTGCTGGAATTTAATACAGTTACAGAAGTGCATGTGCAGATAAGAAGCTCTGTATTGAATGCAGTTTTAGCATCAGAGGACAAAGTTTTTTGGGGTTGATTCTTTTTTCATGTTTTTAATCACTCGTATAAAATTATCTTCAATCTGTGCTAATTAACTGTGTATGGTAATATGACTAAGTAAGACTGTTGTACAGAAAAAGTATCTGCCAGCCAGTTTACAATCAAGTTTGTTCCCAGACTGAGAAATAGGGTAACAGTAGGAAAATAGGAAAAAAGAAATTGTCTAAATAAGATGCTTTAAAAAATCTAAATTTTACTCAGCTACTCATTGAACTTCAATAGCCTTCCTAAAGTAATTATTGGGCTTTTTTATCACTACTATTTTAGAGATGGCTCTGCTGTGGAAATGGTTGGACTGTGCAAGTCAACTGTCCGCTGGTTGCTGGATTTATCTGGGAAAAACATATTTCCATTCCGTGGAGTCACTGTAAAAAGACATGGTAAAAACAGGCACATCTCATAATTGTGTTACTGGGGTATAAAAATAACTAAAACAATCAAACTGTGACCATATGACCTTAGGGATTATTATCAAGCTACCCAGGAAGGTTTAGGGGCAAAAGGTGAAAAACTTTATCCTTCATTACAAGAATGCAAAGTGAAATGATGCAGGACATGTCTTTATTTTCTCTTCCTGTTTTTTCCCCCCGTATTCAGAATACAGAAATCCCCTTCCTGGGAATATTTACATGAATATCATTGGAAGTCCCCTGTGTTCTAGAGAGAATACTCTTCTAATTACGAAATTGCTTTAAGCATAACCAGCCCAAGTGAATATGTACCTTGCAAAGACTGTTGTGTTAGTGTCCCTAGAAGTTTCAGTGAGCTGTTCCTATGGACTGTAGAACTGACCTAAATGTGGGGAACCACCAGCTGGAGAAAGGTGATCCCAGGTCTACTCCTGTTAGGTGTCAGGAATTTGGGAAGCATACTTCTGATGTTGCCACTGTGGCTGTTTTCAGAAAATGAAATCTGTATGTAACATCTTTCAGGAAAGGAGGAGATTATCACATACGACGAGTGGAACAGGAAAATTCAAGGACACTTTGAAAAGCTGTTCTTTGTCTCTGAGAATCCAGCAGATCCCAATGAAAAACATCCAGATCTCGTTCACAAACGTGGAATTTATAAGGACAGCTATGGAGCTTCCAGTCCATGGTGTGATTACCAACTCAGGCCAAATTTTACAGTAGCAATGGTTGTGGTAAGTGAGGGGAAATGGGAGGAGGACTTGGTGCTTAAAATTGTCTTTACTGTTGAACTAAGCTTGCATTGTAAGGTCCATCTGCATGACACTGTATCAAGAATATACATTGCTAAGAATAAATTTTTGAAAGCTTCCCCCCACCCCCCATGCTTTTAATATTGATTCAGCTTGGACTATCTCCTAAAAATACAGCATGACAGGACTTGCCAGTTTGCAGTGTTTGATGTATTCAGAATGTTGTTTTAGATTAGGTCTGGGAGGCCACTTATCTCATCAGATTGGTTAAAAACCATGGGCTGCTATTGGATTTTTAAAGAGCTTCAGAAATAATATTTGACAAGTGTATTTAAAATAAAATTAAATTGAAGAAAGGACTGGATAGCTTCTGCCTTCATGCTTACTGAGTCAACTTGAACCTGCAAGGCAGAGTAATATAAAACTTGGGCTTTTTGTTGTCCTCTCCATTTGCATACACAGTCTTATGTATACGCACAGAGATTATTTGTGAAATCTGTATTACTTTATTAGGCCCCAGAGTTGTTCACACCTGAGAAAGCTTGGAAAGCTCTACAGATAGCAGAGGAAAAACTACTTGGTCCATTAGGCATGAAAACCTTAGACCCAGAGTAAGTACACTAGAGATAAGATTAAGTGTTAAATACAAAACAGGACAGTAGGAATTACTTCTTGTGGGAAAGGGAGTGGGGGGAGATAGTGTGTAAAATCCTCATACCTGTGAAATAAGGCTGCAGGAAGTACTTCCAGAACAATTGTTTTTCTGTTCTAGAAGTCCGTGCAATTGATTTTTTGTTTGTTTTGGATGCCACACAGTAAGCAAGTCAAATGTGGTGTCATAAAAGATGTTGAATTTGCATCTTGGGACATATTTATAAATGATAGAGTGCACATCACTACAGTTTGAGTAAAAGCAAAAGGGCAAAATTAGGAACTTAAGTCCTTCCAAGACATTAACTGTTTGCCTACTAGTTTAAACAATATTTGGAGTTCCACTGTTAATTAAATTACAGAACCTGGTGGAAACCCCCTTAACTTAAACATCATTAAATGTAAATGCCATGACAAATTTTTTGGTTAATTTCTGTTTTCCTTTTCTGTGTATTATTTTTGATAAGGCTTTCTTTGCATAATACATTTTTTCTTTCTTGCAGTGATATGGTGTACTGTGGAGTATATGATAATGCTCTTGACAATGACAACTACAATCTAGCCAGAGGTTTTAATTATCACCAAGGACCTGTAAGAGCCAGTCCCTTCAATTTTAGAGAAAGTGTTGTCTGCTTTTCAAATGGACTCCCTTTAGTAATAATCTCTTTTCCTGCCTTGTTTAGGAATGGGTGTGGCCAATTGGGTATTTTCTTCGTGCCAAATTGTACTTCTCTAGATTGATTGGTCCAGAGATACATGCAAAAACTATAGTTATGATTAAGAATGTTCTTTCTCGCCACTATGTTCATCTTGAAAGGTAAGATACCTGTTTGTTCTAGCTAGTGTATCTACCTATCCAATTTCATGTAAAAGTCAAAATCTACAATATAAACAGATATTGCAGATCACAAGTCAGGTTTCAAATTCAGGTGAGATCTAGTGCCTTTTATAGATTGAAAAATTATGGATACCCATATAAAGACTGGATGAAATAAATCTTATGTAAAAATTAGGATCTAATTTCAGAGAAAAATGTTGGTGAGGTTTTTCTTTTTTAAATCAAAGTATTTCAGAACAACCATTAAAACATATTAGTTAAAGGGGTAGTAGTGACAGATTAAAATTGCAGCAGATAAGATGATGCAAAATATCGTTAGGATTTCTTGTGTTTTAAGTGAGGAAACTAAGATTCTGAAACTGTCATACTAATAACCTTGCTATTCTAAGAAGACAGAGGAACTTGCTTTTTGAGTTCTCCCTCAGGCCAAACCACAAACACTGTTTTTCCTCTTCTGCAGTTTGGTAACACTCCTTGGGTTTTCTGTCTTATTAAAGTAGTGTACTTTGTTATGGTATTTCATAGTGTATAGAATAATAAATGTAGCAACAGGCTCGACTTATGAGTTTTCCTGTAAGAATGCTAGTTTGTGGGGTTCTTTACTCCTAGGAAGGCAGAAAAGGCCTGTGTAGTCACAGTACCTTCCAGATGTTATCTTTTAGTATCATAATTAATTTCAAGTGTAGTTGGAATGCCATTCAGTTATCTCACAGGTCATTCATATTCTTCCAAATGCAAAACTACTTGAATGAGAAACAGGAGCAACACACCAGTAGTGTAAGTTCAGTTGTTATTAGTAACAGAGTCTGATTTGAAGAAGACACCTCCACTACAATTCCCAGCTGCAGGGGAAAAAAATATTTAGCTTTTAATTATTAAAGGGCATACTGTGCCTGTAGGAGAGCAGATCTTTTGTCGTGCTTTTCAATTTCCTACTGAGTTAATCTTCTAAAAGGTTTTAAAATGTTCTTTTAATTTCAATCTACAATCTAACAACAATACTCACTTGTTTTTTCTTTTATTAGATCATCCTGGAAGGGGCTTCCAGAACTAACTAATGAAAATGGACAGTATTGTCCTTTTAGCTGTGAAACTCAGGCCTGGTCGATTGGTGTTATCCTTGAAGTCCTTTATGACTTGTAAAAGGTTATTTTGATTGATTTGATGAAACTTCTGTGGTCTTATTATTGGGCATAAATGAACACTTGGCTTACACTGCAAGGGAAATCAACTGTTCTGCACAATCAATTAAGCTGTGTCCTGGCTTTCAAAGATGCTGAACGCCAGCAGCTCCTGTGTCCTATAACTGTGTGGGGCTTGGGTTTTTTGCAAATCAGGCCATGACAATAAAATAAAACTGCAGTGCACACTTGATGCAGAAACTTCTAGTAAGGAGCAATTTTAAGAATATGCACAAACTAATTTTAAGTAGCTTTGGTTTTTTAGCCTTTTCAAATCAAAATCTTAATGTAACAAAACAGCTCCTTCCTGAGCTAAAAATAAGTAGCACAGCTCTTATGTTTTTTTTTCTTTGTCTCTTAAAGAGTAAATGGATGTTTTGCAAATGCATGCTTAAAGGGGAGTAGAATAACCTCTAGCTTTCTGAGTTTGGTATGCTTTTGCTCTAGCACCATACATTATTGAAGGCATAATATGTTGTCTCCCCATTGAACTGTATTATGGGGATTTTTTTTGTGTGTGTTCAATTGAACACTTCACAAAGAAACCACATAAATAAAGTGTATGAATATGAATACTGTAATAAACCAACCTTAAAAGTTACATATAAAATTTTGAGGACTTTACTTTGGGAGCTAATTCGAGCAATAATAAGATAATGTTCTATGTTAGTCCATCATTATTTATTTAAATACTGTGGGCCATGTAGCAAACTTGTTTCTTCATTTAAAACTGTTTTTCACCATGAGTAATTCATAAGAAATGTGCCTACAATGCACAGCCTATATGTTAGGAGAAGTCAAAGATAAGTCAATGTGCTTGACTGCTCAATTAAATGAATTTATTGAAGAGATATGGTCACCTCAGCCCTTCATTCGTGAGAAAGTCCTAGCTCTGTTGAAGTAGGTGGGAACACTTAATATCAATGGAAAGAGGTACTGACCTACGATCAGAAAGGAAAATATGAGGTTTCTGGGCCTTTTGAAATTTTGAAGTAACAATAAGCATGCTACCTCTGTGTGGTGTCCTTTGGGAACAAATCCAGTGACCATGATGCAAAACACATGTTTTTTTGTATTTGGATGCCTACATGCTTTTATTAAATTCAGTTCAGTATTCCCAGACTGAAGGGTGGTGAACAGAAGTTGCAGTTGGTAATTCTCAACTCTATTCATACAACTTTGTCCATCTTAGCACAATGAACAGGCAGAGAGTGAGGTTGAAAACTCTCCCCACATCACAGACAGGAAAGCAAAAGCACTGTTGCATTTCTTAATGTTAAACAACACATGCTGAAAAAAAATAAATACAGTATGTAATTATAATGCACTAAACATGTAGATGGAGATTTTATCATGTCTGTATTTTAATGTTTCTGTATCTTGTCCAAAGTACAGTGCCCACGTGCCGTCTTGTGCAGGGAGATGTATTACACATAGATACATGTGAGGGCAAGTTAACAGGCTGAGGAGAGATGAACTGTGAGAAGTGGTTGTATTCACACTATTTATTTGAAAAGTTAGTAAGCGTTTGAACTCCCTTGCTGAAGTGTTCAGTCCTTACAAGTTATGAGTAGGAAAGGTCTATATTATACCTTAACTTCTGAGCTGCTGCCGTACATGGGTTAGGAAATTTTTATTTTCTCAACACAATGCATAAGAAATGTCATTTGATCAAAAATGTTACTGAAATGTCAACTACAGATTATTTTTTTAATGTGCAAGAGGCATATAAAGTATTTTTCATACTGTACTGAATTTTCCAAAATGCTTGATAATGATATTAAGGTTTGTGTCCTACTGTATCACTACCTTTTTACTGTTCTCCTAGATATTTATTTCCTGTTTATTGTTTCAGGGTATGTTTTATAACTCCTTTGACTTAGAAAGCAGGAACAAGATGGCAGAAAAAATTGTTCTTACTTCCTGAAAACATTTTAAAATTGTAAGTGCAGCTTTGACTGTTGAAAAAGATTTCCTCCAGGTATCAAAATTAAATACATTGGCAATAACACTCTTTAAGTGTTAGGAAAAAAAACATGAGAAATTTTTCATCAAAACCTTCCTTTGTTATGTACAGATTACTTTCCACTGTTTTTCAAACCGCACTGCTGATAGAGACTGCATATTTGTCACTGCTAGGGATTTTTTTCTAATTTAGTAGTAAAATTTTAAAGATAAATCACTGCTGTGTACACAAAAATACATATGTTACGGAACTTCTAAACGTGCCCATTTATAATGTTGCTTCTGCACTGATTAGTTGAGCATAGTTTTAGTGACAAATATTTTAAATAGGGAAAAATATGTATTGGTTGACTTTGCTGTTAAGTAGCAACAAAAGTAAGATTGAAGGTCATTAACTTTAGAGGGGGGTGGTTTAATTGTTTGGGTTTTTTCTTTTTTTTTTTTTTTTTTCCTCAAAAAGCTACTCAACACTTTGTCAAGCCAGACAGTTTAAAAATGAAGAGGGAAGAAAACAATGTTAAAAATCTAACACAAAAGATGAGCTGATATGCATCTATATCAAGTAATTATCCCCTAAAATAGCTGACTTATGTTGACTGATCCTGAGATGTATTTTTCATTTATTAGTATCATTTATATTTTGCACTCAAAAACTTCTAGTAATGCAAAAATATAATTGGTAAAATATCTTTTAGAAGTAAACTAAAGAACTTGGTAAGAACTGTGCATCCATTGTGTTCCAGTTGGTGCTTCTTGATATGTATTGTCGTGTGGGTTTTTCCCTTCTAATTGAAATAATTTTAACTGTTACCAATGTTCACACAGTTTATAGGTCTTGATTTATTCAAGGATTATTAACTTGAGAATTCAAGTAAACTAATGTATCATTCTCACACTGCATGTTGTAATGTAAAATGGAAACATGTTTTACATGTATGTCTATCACAGCAACAACTGATTTTAGAAAATGTCATTATTCATTTCTGAAATGCACAAAATAAAATTCTTTAATTCAGAGTTAACCTTTTCATGTGGTTGTTTGGAAAAATAAGCAAAACTTTAGAGCTGATGTTGCTTGTTCACTTGTAGCAATTTTGTATTTTACGCGGGGGAGATCATTAACTGCTCCAATCAAATATTAATAACAAGAAGTGCTAACAACACTAGTCAACTTATTAAAAAACTGCATGAACTTGAGTCCTGTACACAGATTCTTGGGTTGGTGTCAATGTCAGCTCTCTCAGCTGGGTTTTAAGAGGGTTTGGGCTAGAAAGAGGTCTATGTGTGTCTTCTCCTATAAGTGATTATATAATTTTAAGTGATTGTATTGTAAATTATCCAAGAGGCCAGTCCTGGTATAACTGATTTACAGTTGGCCAAGTGATACACAGCGATTAACTTTCAGTGCAAAATTCCTATCACTATAAAGAGAGCATTTTCACTTTTCAGCTCTGCTTTGTAAAAACAGAATCTCACATCACAGGTGAGTGGGGTATCGAAGGTGTTTTGAAACTACACCATTTCATTGCATTCTTTATAAAAATAGGATTTTTCTAATCCTCTATTCAAGCATTTTCTTTAAGAAAGTAGTTTATTGTTCTATGGCATACTGCTTTTAATAGATATGCTGTTGAAAAGCAGTTAAGGAAATGTGGAAATGATCAGTTGCTGAGTTGCCCGGGGGAGCTGCTAAGGTCAGAGCTGCCAGCTCAGCCCTCATGGCACCTCCACCAGCTCAGTGGAAAATAATGGAGGAATAGATGGATGATGTGTTAGTGCTGACTGGCACGTTTCTCCTGGAAGCTCCAATGGGATTACAGATGGCAATCGGGGAAGCGCCTGCACTCGGGAAACTCGAGCTCTGCCCGCGCTGCCGTGTGAGGTGCGGTAGAACCCCGAGAGACACCGCCCATTTCATCACCTGAGGAAGGGTTTCCCCCTCCCAGACGGATGGGGCGAGGGATAAGCGGGCTTGTCTGAGGCTTCCGTGGGACCACCCAGCGCATCGCCTCAGCAGCGGGACGGGCGGGACATTGCCTGTGGGCTCCGAGCGGGCGGGCCGGGCCCGAGCGGCGCTGCCGGCACTCAGCCCGGGGCTCCTCAGGGACCAGAGTCACACACGGCAGCGACTGAGCCCTCACCGCTCGGGGAAACGGGAAACCTGCCCCACCGACAGAAAACTTCTTTGTCTTTTTAAAGTACAAACGTGCAAACTTGGCAGCTGTTGTGGTGGTACGACAGTGAACCTGAGAGCAATATAGAAAGATGAACCATCCAAGCTCAACTCTGCAGTCTCCTTGTGTTTCTGTAGGCACTTGTGCAGTCCTGTTGCTCCATTATGTGTTTACCTTATTGTAATACCTCCCTGAATCTGTTTCTTGCAGAAATCCTAATCTCTCTGTGATGTGTCTGTGCTATCTTACAACCTTTCATCACGTGTGGCTGCTCACCCTGTGCAATGATTTCATAGTACTACACAAATGAAGTTGAGTACCACTGACTATTTGACAAACAGTAAACTTATTCACCTCAATTCATGTAAACTTACATAGTTTATGAGATCGAGGAGCACTTCTCTTCCCTCTGTCCATCTGTGTGACAGGGGTATCTCAGTACAACTTCAGACAGAGACACTATTTTATGTATAGTGCCTTTTTTCAATGAGAATGAAAGTTGGCCATGGAAGAAGAGAGTTATGCTGCAGCCTGACAAGGATCCTAAGCAGGAGACCTTGGCTCTAGGTACTGATGGAGGTAAGTTTCTCATATTAAATTTTATAATAAATATGGAGTTCTGTGTTTCTGAGTTCTAAGTCTGACTTTGTCAAATAAACTGGAGCTTAATTTTGTGTAGTGATGAGAAACAAGATACTGTCTTCTGATCAGTTCTAAAGGAAGAAAGATATTTGCAGAAACACAAGTCACAGATTTGTTTTTTAATTAATATTAATTCATTATAATATGATGAGTTAGAGTGGGATTAAGTGATAACAGTTGAAGTCTCATTTTTTTAGAGGTGATTTTTAGAGTCACAATGAAATTGAAAAACTTAGAGAAGCTAGAAGAAAGATTTATTTCTTGCAATTGACCTCTCAAGAGAAAGGTGTCTACAAAATGAACAAATTTTTGTGGATATGTTCAAAAGCTGTTTTTTAAATATCTTTATAATTGTTTCTATGGCCATTGTCTATCAGGGTCCTATATACAGCCTAGACCTGGAGAGTGTTCCTGTTTTAATATGTGCAGTGAAAATGGGTTCCAAATGCAGGAATAAGGCTCATAACTGCTTGTGTAACATCATGAAGAGCAGCAAACTAATGAAGTCATATTAACTTAGCAAGGGCAGTTGTTGGAGGGCCATAGTCAGGTAAGTATTGTCCAGATGTGTGTGGTATTATGCCTAAGGAGGGTTGGGGATAGGATTTTGAAAAGAGTATATAAATTTTGTGGATGTGAATGATTGGTATCAGGGATGACATGTTAGAAGGGATCTTACCCGAATGTGTGATAATCCAGAGACGAGCACGGTGGGCTGGCTGCAGGTGAACATCTCAGTGGAAAGCTGGGGATGGTAAGTCGGATAAGAATAGTGCAACTGTTTATCATAGCTGAAAAATGAACATTTCCAGGTTCGTAGCGCAGGGTGGCGCCAGTTCCCCTCCTTCGGCCGTGCTGGGTCAAGCTCAGGCTGGGCTGGATGATTCAGTTCTCCTGTGCTCCCCTCAGAGGTCTCCATTCCTGTACAGCCACACTTGCTTTGCTCTCTTTTTAATGGCTCAAAATAATCATATTTTTTAAAAAATGTTTCAGTAATATATTCTATATTCCCATGTAGGGGAATTGGAAAGGAATACATCTTTGATAGTTTGATGTTTTAATGACAGTGTGATGTTTTAAAGGGATAACTGGAAATAATGAGTAGATTTCAGTATTAAAAGGTTCAGTAGTCTTTTTCTCTGCTTTTGCTATTGCAAAGTTCAAGAGTTTATTTATCTCCTAAAGAAAAAGAAATGCTGGGATATGAAACTAGTGTATATTAGACATTTATTTATTGTTTACATCATACTTCATCTAATGATTCTGTAATTGCTTACTTTTTTTTCTGTTTCCTTATATGTTTTGTTTATGTACAAATAAATTTAATGTTAACACTGAAAATAATTGTGCCTGGGCAATCTTTCAATATAACAATGGGTATTTTAACTTAAGTATGTTATTATATGGATTTTTTCTTTGGTGGCATTCAACTTGCACAGAGCAGTTTTCTAGGAATCAACTGGAAACAATGAGGCTAAAAATTATGAAACTTAAATTGAATATTAATAATTCGGAACCTAGAAAAACTGTGTAGTGCTTAGATTTAGTTGCCAGAGTTTGCTTTGAATGCCTATGTTCTCATAGAGTATAAAAGATTTGTAGGCCTGAATCTTGCACTGTGATACTGTTAGACAAAGATAATTGTAAGACTGTACTCCAGGAATGAAAGCCAGTAGTAGAGAAGTCTGGATAAGAATGCCAGTAGTAGGAAGGAATCTAGATGGAGTCAGACAGTGAAACAGAGTGATATGAAATGCTAGATCATTTTAAGTGGTTCAGAACAGCTTTATATAAAATAAAATACTGTAAGAAAAGAAAAAAAAAATACAGGGTCTGTAGCTGAAAAAGTCCAGGTGCATCAGTCTTACAGCTTTAAGTTCTAGCTGTCTTATTTGTTTGTTTTTAAGGGGCTACACTTTCTAGCAGTTCTTCCAGTTGCTGAAGCTGGGTGGGAACACCCACATTTTCCAGGTAATTTTGTAATTTGTGAAGCCTATAATCAGACCTCCTGTGACAGCTATTCAAGACATGGTTTTGTTTTCTTGTAATGACTGTCTGGCTAGTACTGCTCCAGGTCTCTCTGCAGGCCTTTGGAGGGCCATGTGAATGGGTTTAGCGCAGTTAAGTTTCTTCAGAGCTTTTCCAAAGCCTCCAGGCACCATTTAGTTAAACTTAAGCACCAGATGCTGTTATCAGCTGGATCAGAGTAAATAGAGGGTAATTTCATTTCCATGCTTTGAGTAATTGAACGTTTATTTTTGCATAATTTTGTCTTTAGGGAGTTTATACACCTTTGGAAACAGCAGTTAGAAGTATAGATCAGATTAATGCAAGGGAGCCTGCACTGTGATGGGATTCATTGTCACAATAGTTTCTTTAAAGTAGTCATACATAGGGGGTTTTTGCCTGCCTTTTTAGTACCTTTGCAGGAATCTAACAGAACATACTCTAAATTCTTCTGCATTCCAAAATCCTGATAGGATTTTGTACTTTGGATTCATCAAATCAGAGTAAACATTCTCTTCGTGAATATTAAAAACAAATAAAACCTAGTTGATAGTAAGAGGTATGCGTCAGTAGTAGTGAACAGGTGTTTCTCTGGTTATTTCCGTCATGATTTCAAAGCTGACCTTACAAAAATTTCTTAAAAATATTAGGGTTTGGAAATTTGTGCTTGTGTTGTTAGAAAGTTTTATTTTGTCTGTGCTGGAAGATTGACTAGAGAAGTCTGAAAGTTATAATATTTAAAAAGTAAATGTTTATTAGTTTAGTAGCTGAGATAAGAAGCCTTCTGTCAAGTAATTAAACCTTTCTTCCAAATTTCAGCAGATAATTTTTATTAGTGATGAAGTAAACTGAACATTTCTGTTACATGTAATTTTGCTTTCTATCCTTCCCCCTGGTTTCATTTCACATAAAAGGCTCCTTTTAATTGCAGGGAGTGGGGTCTTTCTGTGTCTACTGCCAGACCAAATTTTAAAGCACCTAAATATTTGTTTAGAGGAAAGGCTGCAGTATTGCTCTTTCAAAAGAATCTCTTGGAGGGCAGAACCCTAGTGGTTCAATTTTAGCTTACAATTTGATTGTCTTGAAGAGCAGCCTACTGCTTGGTAGTAGTGAATCCTTCAGGAAGGTCAGAGATGTGGGAATAGTTAAGCCAGAGGAGGAAGCTCTGGTGTCCAATGTGGCTGCATCCTGTAGTAGAACAGAAGTGATGGAGAGGGAGAAGCTGCAGTTTAATGTTAATCTGTGCCTGCTGGATGGTCTATATGACCCCATGTGTCAGTGGGGCAGGCAACAGAGCCATAGGGCTCTGCTGGTGTTACCCCAAAATGGAACAGTGGTCTGACCAGGAGTTCTGGACCACAGAAGGAAAGAGCGGCTTGAGGAGCTAATTATAACCATGGATGAAATTAAAAACTTATTTCAATTATCATCTGGTTTTCACTTTTGAAAACTAGATAGTTTTAAAATATTGAGATCTTAAGGGGAAATGAACTCCTGTAGAGGCTGAAAAAAACATTTTCCACTTGGCTGAAGTTAAAATTCTGCATTATTTTGTCAGCTCTGTTTCTAACTCTTCAGCCAGTTCACTGTGGTGACTTAAAGTGGACATGGTGTCTCCATCCTTCACCTTTCTTCAGCAGTAGCTGAAGTGCTACTGTGAATTTCACCCAGAAGTCACCAAAATCACTGGAAGTGTAAGTACTCCATCAGACTCAAAGGTTTTATGTGCTAGAATGTCACATTTTAGTCTTCTGATGTCATATACAAAAGTAACTTAGTATAATAATTACTATAATAGTATCTTTTGCCCCATAAATTTAATTCTCAGAGTACCCTATTTAATTTTCTATAATTATATACTCAACGTACTGCTAATAAATATACTCTTTCAACGTGTATGTGTGCTTGATGTATATATATTTTTAAACATGAGGAAAAGCAGTAGAAGTCAAGTATACTACATCTTTAGCATTTTATGCTATTAATGCTTTTTAAAATATTGTATTACATTAAAATTTTTGTACTGAATCTGGCATGAGGATGCTTTAAGATGCTAAATGGTTGTGATGGTGATTAGTACACACCACTCACATTAGATGTTTCCAATGCTATAAATTTAAGGATTGCTCTGAATTAACTGAAGAGACATTGGCATAGTACGTAGGTGTCTCTGTGCCCTAACCTTCCTTTCTTGGAAAATTGTGACTGCTGTGCCCTGAGAATTTTTGGTAGCTTCAGGATGTGCAGAAAGTGGATGACTAGCTAGTGCTAGGTTGTAGATGCACTTCTTTTTAGAAAGTTTTGATCTTTTTTTCCTGCTCCATCATTTTCACTGCCCTTCACAGTTAATCAGTAACCTTTTTCTGCTGAAAACGAGAATTCTGCTAACTCAGCTCCTACTTGGCTGAAACGATATCTAAGCTAAGACCCACTGATTTTGCTACCACTGTTGGATGTGATCCCTATATATTGCTGCTTCCATTGCTGATGGGATTATTAACAGAAAAACCCTCCTGTTGTTGACGTATGGATGAGGGGGCTGGTAGTAATATTCTTACAGAGTGTCAAGGTCAACAGAACAGGAAGTCAAGAGTTAAGTTTCCCATCCACACAGCGTTAGTTCTGCCTGCTTACATCACTCCTACAGTGCACCAGAAACACTAACATTTTGTCTGAGCTCTGCGCTCATCAGGAGCTGCTTATATCTGTCCTAGCATCAGGATTCACCCTCCATGTGTGCTTGATATGGAATCCCACTGTAAGTGTGCCAGGGATAATACAGCAGTTTACACCACACCGCGTCTCATGATGCTTTGCAGCAGGCCTGCCGGTCTGCTTGTGTATGTGCCTTTAGATTGCACTACCTATAGATAAATATATTTAGCTATAAAAAGTGAATACTTATGTCCTAAGTTCCCTTTGTTCCTTTGTTCCCACAAAACTCCTTTCCTCCTACATCTGTCACATGTTTATCCTTCAGGAAACTTCACAGCCTACGCTCATCTCTGACCTAACTTTACTCAGCTTTCTGGGCTTGGTTTCAAGCATGATCTTCAAACTGAGTTCTGAAATGTAAAACACCATTTCTATTACTGTTCCTGGAAGCCACACATTCCTAACTTTGTTTTACTTTCACATTGATAGAGAAAGCACTCAAAATGTAAAAAATTGTTAAATTAAAGGTAAAGCTTGTTTCTATGAAACTTAAATTTGAAGCTGGAAGTATCTGGCTCCACAGCTAAATCCTGTGAACTATCTAGCTATGGGACGTGTGTTCTTCCCCAGGTACTTCTTTTCCTTTTTTTCCCCTTTTCCTATGCTGTTTTGCAGTTCTCTCTTTACTCCCAGTTGTATTACTTCATTTGAATTAATGTTGAGAACTGTACATAGTGGCCTAGTTTCAAGTACCCAGTTAATATCTTGCACTGTGGATGTAGATATGGTTTAACCCTCTGACAGCAAACATGAAAAGGCACATTTATGCATCAGCAGTACAAACAATAGTGTGACTATGTGACTGTTGCAGACAGTAGAATGTATTTTCTTGGGTTGCTGCAGAAATTCTCACTTTGTGAATCACTACAGGGTGGTGAACCACTGCAAAGTGGTCCTTAGACAACTGACCTTGAGTTGACTCTCCAAAATATTTTCACTTGCTAAACCTAATTAAAAGATGCACTGTTTCTCTATAATTACAGTTGCTATAAGGATGCTGTTCTTCTGTGAAAGGGTGATAAGATGATAACAAATAGCACGCCTTTCATACTGTGGATAATATCATACTAAGCTTGAAAGTCTTTAGATTAATGGAATGCACTGAATTAATACTTCTCCATAAGGATGGTTTATATTATCATTGTGTTCAAATGTATTGCAAAAAATAATACATTCTGTAAGGAATTCATTTAATGGATGGAACATCAGATTGTATGTTGTAGCAAGAGCAGGGACTTGTGCAATATGGAATCTAACACAGAATATGCTTTTTACATTTAACATGAGTACACCTTTGTTAGTGTAAGAACTGGACATGTGCCAACAGTAACAAAGACAATGGAGAAACCATGGGTTTAACCCAGGATTTTTTACAGTGATTAAAACAGATGTCAAATTAGGTAGAGAACTAAGCACTTCTGATTGGTCATGAAGATTGCAGCAGGTTGTTGAACTACTGCCAAAAGACTGAGGTTTATGTGTTTTGGATGGGGGTTTTGGGGTTTTGTTTGCTCTTTTAATCAGATTAGGAAGAATACTGCCATGCATGAAATTCTTGCTGCTCTCCCATTGGTTCAGGATAGCACAGTGGTTCTTAATGTAAGCAGCTTATGTTTGCTTTATCTTCCTTTGAAATGCACATTCTGAAATGCTGCCTTTTATCCACAACTGTTTGGGAGATAAACATTATTGACCTTATAAAACTTGAGTTCTGAAGTGGTAGCATTATGCTGATGCATGCTGATATTTATTTATTTACATGTGTATATATTTATGTGTGCTGATACCATTACACAGATGTAGCGTAGCTTCTACTTGGACTGGAAAGCAAAACATATCTGCAGCATAAAAATCGTCATTTTTATGTGTAACATTTAACACTGAGCATGTCAGAAAACACACAAAACCAACCTTGTGTTAGCAAGGTAGCACTGGGCTTTTCTGGCAATGTGAGAGTTCAGTGGTCAGTAGGAACATAAAGTATTAGACCAGAAGTGTCATGGAGCTCAATTTCGATTTTTTCCAAATTATTTTGTCACTCATGGGTGTAAGAGGGCTTTCACATTCCATGTGGAGGGGCTTTTAAATCTTACACTGCGAGGTTAACACTTAGTGCAGCTTTGTCCTACTAGTAGAATACGGTGTCTCTGACTGCTCCCTCCATTAGAGTCACCTCCTTCTCCTCCCTGACCTCTGGCTAAATGGAGGAGTGGATTACTAGCAGAGGAATGTAACACTTCCAATTTGCCACGTAGATGGTAATTGCTGCATTCCACAGAGGTTACCACAGCAAAACCCTCAGAGACACACGTACCTCAAGTAGAAGGAAAGCATAGCTTTGCTTCCAGAGTTTGTTGAAGTTATGAATGATTAGTGTGACAGTGTTCTTTAACTTAGCTATTTCAGCTCTAAGGAAAACCCAAATAAAGAGGTATCTGTTTTCTCAGGTGGCCAGTTTCTCACACTAGTTTTCCCTGCCAGTCCTAATAGAAAGCAATTATTTTGATCTCAGCCATTTCCTTTTTCCCTCACCTTCCTATTTTCCATTACACAACTATAATTATTGATTATACCTAATTAGGATTCATTGTGCTTCAAAGATATAATACTTGGTCTCTACCTCCAAAAGGTGATAATCTTACATTTAGGCTTAAGATCGTGAATAAGAGCAATAGACAAGGGGACAATCAGATGGAAGGACAGGAGCGACCACTTCAAAAACACATGATCTTGGCCTTAGTTAACTAACTAGATATTTGTAATTAAGTAAAGTCCAAGTTCAAAGCATTTTCATGAACTAGCATGTGGAAGGGAACACTACTAGTGGGAAGTTTATTATTTAATTATTTCAGAGAAAATGTGCTATCTTGAGGGCAGCGGTGTTTGTCCAGTGTATAGAGCACGTGCACTCCACGGGTCTCTCACACACACCTGCGACTCCTTTCTTCCATTGCACAGAAAGGGACCCAGTGAGTCATGACTTCCCTGTAAACAGGCTCTGTTTAGATGCCTGTCCCTCACCTCTTTGGAGCTCTTTGTTGCCATGTTGTCTTCAGTTCATTTCTGCATTTTCTTCTGTGCTCAGATCTCTGTGTGCACCTCATATCCAGGATTACGTGATACTGAAACAGTGATAGGAGTTAGACTTTGTATATTCCATTCTCATAGTCCTCCGAAACAGATTCTCCTCTTCAAAATACTAGGAGTTGTGTGTATTCTTATGTTATTACTTCATCTATGAAATCACATGTCATTGTTTATATGTCACTCATTTTACCTTATCTTGAATACTAGGTGGGAGACTAAAGAACCCAACAGTCCAGTACTTGAGAAAAAAATATTCTGTAAATCTAGTAAAAACAAAGTCTTTCTCAGGCTTGGTCTATAGGATGGAGAATTTTGATCTGGTTAATCAAGCCTCGGGATTGAAAGTTTTGGCAGAAGGATATGAGGGTTTATTAAATTTTATTGTCAGCTGGGAAGTTGGTGTAAGCCACAGCTCACACAGGAAGACCATGTTCTGTCTGATGAAACAGTCAGTGATGTTGTAGCAGAGGGATTAAGATTGAAGAAAAAAAATATAGGTCAGAAGGCCTCAGTAGACATGTTTTGTCTTCAGCCTCTAGATCCATTGTTTGATATTATGCTCACTGTAATGAGCAGTCTTTGCAAATCAGGCTCAATAGCTACTTGCACTAAAGTATGTATTACATTAGCTGCTCTGAGGCTTTAACTGTTAAAAATTTTATCTATTACTGTACTTCTATCTATTGCCATGAAATGGGATTGCCAAACAGAAGCCAGATGCTTTTGTTTTGAGAATGAATTGGTGGGCATTGTAAGGATGATGTTGGTAGGCATTGCTAGACTCTATCCCAATAGAACAATTGCAGGGTAGTGAGTATAGAATTGCCTAAAAACATAGATATACTAAATATACTGCACTTCTAATTATGTCAGATATGATTCCAGGCATGCTTACTATTTTGAAACAAAATGGGAGACATTGTTCCAGCCCTTGGGAAATGACTATTTATAGAAAGTGAGTTGTTTTTTTCCTTGTAGTAGATTTCAAATTCACCACAAAAAAATGTTATAAATGCGGAATAAAAATTGTTACCTGACTATTCCTTGCAATGGGAGCTGCTGAAGGAATGGGAATTCATCTCCTTCTGCTTTTGAAAGGGAAAACTCACTGTAACCCTGGTGATGTAGCATCGTGAGAACACATCCTGCAGTGACTTCTCACTGCTATGGAGAGTGAAAGGGAGGGCTTGGGAAACTGTCTGGACTCAGACTGACTGACTGACAAGTCTGAGTGCCAAGGCACATGTCCCAGTTCTGGCACATCTGGAGGAGACCTGTGAATATTAAACAATAAACATCAGCTGTTTCCGCTGAGAAAGGTCACAGTAAACAGTTTTATTGTGGGCTTCTCTTGTGCCTTCCAAGTGTCTATCAGCAAATTAATATATTTGTATTAAAGCTTTCTCTGGAAGCCCCAAGAGGATGTTCTTGTGTGACTATGATGCCATAAACAGTCATAATCACTTGTTTTGGTAAGCTCACTACATACGCTTGGAAAAATACTTCCTAATTTATGTAATAGGTATCTTTTTATTTTTACAAATTTAAAAAGTCTAAGTGACTGAAAATGATAATTCATTATCAAGTGAAATAAAACCTCTGTAAATTAGCTGTCTATTAGGAACTTAGCCAAATAAATACATGCAGCATCTTCATGTTACCCCTCACTGTAGCTCATCAGTAGCCTTCTGCAAAGGAACACAAGGGAAATCTTTCACTAAATCTGTGTTTAAGTCACCAAAGTCAAGCTATTTCAGACACATCTTCCAGACTCTCAAATATTTGATAAGTCATTTACACTTACACAAAATGTGAAAATAGATTACCACCAGGAATTAATTGATTTACCTTGCACTTAAAAGATTCCTTCTTCACATGGTATGACAGCTGTCTCTTAATTAGAAGAGTGACGAGTTAGTGAGAGATGCTGACTCAGGATAAATAAGGACCTGGTGGATCAGGCAGAATTGGGCACAGTGTAGTTATTGCCAAGGTGCACTAGAATGAAATCTGCAAAGGACCTTAAAAAAGAAGAATAAGATAGATTTTGCTAAAATAAAGAATACAAGTGCTTCAGGAGTGATGTGAAAGTGTACTCCTGGTCTCAGCTACAGCAGAGCTTGCTTAGAATCAGGAGGTCTGCCTGAGCCTGAGATGGAGCTGTCCTAATCAGTTGTCTATTCTGGATTACAGTTCACATTCTCAGATTCCATCTGCATCATTAAAAGCTCTTAAGTACATTTTTGTCAGAAATGTCACTTGACAGATACACATTTGTTTGGTTTGTTGGACGAAGTTTTTAAAATGTTTTTGCTCAGTCTTTTGTATTGGACAGACTAGGTCATAAGGGGGATTTTTTTCCAATTTTAGGTAAATTCTTCAACTTTCAGGACTTCTCAGGATAGGACAGAAAAGGACTATCCTTTTATGTGACTGCATTTATGTTGTTTCTACTGCAATTATGAATAGCTCGTTACTAAATTCTTATTTAATTAAGCTCAGGTTAAGCTACTGATGCTTTTAGGAGTAGATATACCTTTACAAATCTCCTTGATTTATAAGGCTGAAGATTCTACTCGTGATTGGGATTAAAAAAAAAAAAAAACACAACAAAACAAAAACAAAAAAAACCAATGTGAAACTAGCATAACTAATATCTCAGGAGCAACCAGTGATAGTACTGTTTCCAGAACCTCTGATGTAGGGGCAGACCTTTTCTGGATGCTGTCTTTCCAGGATTACTCTGTTCTAATTGTTATTTTGTTTCCGTATTTTTCCTAAAAAGCCATTGCTATTGTGGTGGGGATGGAATGCTTCTCTGAGAAAAGAGGTCATAGAAAAAAACATTTCTTCCTGTATTCTTTCCTCTGTTGTTCCAATTGCTGCATCTGTATGACAAGATCTGTACTTCATAGAAATTATCACTTAAATGTTAAGGCAGAGTCTTTAATCTTATATGTAGTTTCAAGCACCAAAAGTTCTAGAAGTAATCCAATAATAACTGCAAATTAAAAAAAAGTCTGTATCTTTGAGTTCTTGTTGACTTATGAAAGCTTGGTGAAGACACAGATGGACATTTTAGTTCCTAACTAACCATTTTATAAATTGGTTTTAAAAATATGTCAAGGCAGTGTAAGTATATGATTTCTTGCATAATAATGTTCTGTTGGATAGTCTAGAAGTAACTCACAAGTTGAGGATATAGGGAAATTACTGACTGCCAGCAATAGTAAATTTAGCTTTGCTACAAAGAGTTTGTTCCTAAAACATGGAAGAATCACGTCCAAGAAATGGCTCTTGTTCCAAGTCATTGAGAAACTTTTGTTTATATAAATTAACTAGTTGAGCTCATCAGCAAGTTTTTCTTCTGATACTTCAAAAAAATAATTAATAAATGGAGGATGAAACAGTTATTATTTTCAGTTACCAACCTGTCCATGTTCAGATATTGGTATGCATCAGACTTTTCACTTTTTATCTTTAAGGAATAAGTGTACCCTGTGCAGTGCCACTGATCAGTGTCACCTGCTTCTGCCTGGGTCATTTGTGTTCTTCCTTACTGTTTTCTGAAAGCACATTTTCTGTCATCATACTACTGTCAAGTGCTTTAGGATGAATCTACTTTGGGAACTGCAAAAAAGGTTTGGATATGAAGTAGAAAATGGAGTTATGATGCAATGCCACTTAATCAAGTCCTGAAATAATTATCACAGGACTGATTCCAGTGTAGTAAGCTATCTGCTGAAATGATAATAGGTGTTGCTCAAGCCTGGCACACCTAACTTCTTGTTTCCCAAGCCATACAAATAAATAGTCTTCTTTGCGTGTATAAGTGTATCCACACCTCTCCTGTCACATTATTTCTGAGCAAAGAAGGGTCCTTCATCTAGATTACCAAATAAATGGAAGCAGACACCCTCCTGTTTTGTAACACTAGGTATCAGTTTGCTCTGCTTGCAGGTGGAGAGTATAATTACCATTATCCTCTGGTACTATAAGTGGCATTGCTGTTACTGCTTCCCAAGCTTCATTTTAGGAACTTAGTTTTATCCAATACCAGAAAAAAGCAGCCACTTTAAACTTAAGCTCAGTTATGATACATTTTCACATTAAATTCACGTTCCACATTAAATTAATTTCTAGAAAATACTTGTGTTGGGAAAAATATTCTAAGAAATAGCTGAAATACTTGTGTTGGGAAAAATATTCTAAGAAATAGCTGAGTCTGTACTTATAAGTTTCCTTCTAGTCGTTCCAATACACCAAATATGCTCTACAGATAGTTTATAACTTTTAGCCTTGCTAATGAAAGTTACATTAGGTTCTCATATAGTATATGCTATGCTTTTAATTTTCATTCTTTATTAGCACTTTAGATTTGTACAAACCACTGAATGTCTGTGTGTCAAGCAAACAACTTCTGAAAGGTTTAATTTTTTCTGATTCTAAGCTCCAAAATAGTATCAATAGGAATTGGTCATAGGTCAGTCCAACTGAAGACTAATGCTGTCATCCAGAACTTTGGAATGCAGCAGATAATTTGCTTTATTGATGAACTTGGAAAAAGTTTATTATTTAGAATTATCATCAGTTCAATGTGAGATTCTACAGCACAAATCCAGGAAAGAGCAAATATCCTTAGGCCACTGCAAGATCTGTTCCTAACATTAATTGTAGGGTAAGCCCAAGGAAAGTGTTGAAAACAGGATATGATGAAATATGAAGCACTCCCTTGGCTCCCTCACAAATCCCTCCCTCCTCTTTCTATATTCTCTCTCAAAATAAATAGCTGTGGCTAGCTGGAATCAGAGTGCACTAATGCTACACTTTCCATTTTAATTTCTTGGTTTCTATGGTTGTTAAATACTGGAAACTGAGACTTAAGTAGATGCAATTTTCCGCCATTTACCCATATATTTTGCCTTTTTTCCTGATTTTGGAGATCATCTCAGTGGTTATTCATGTTTGTTTAGACAGAAATTCAGGACTGTACTGGACCACTACTTCTTCAGGATGATGAGGATTTAACCTGCTCCCATGTTGCACTAATAAGCCCATGGTTGCACTGTTCCAAATTTTCCTCATAGTGAAAAATATGTATTACCGAATAGTTTAAAAAGCTATTTCATAAGATTTCTGATATACAAGAGGAAGATCAAAATGGGTCTGACCAAAGTAAGAACATACCTAGAAATTTGTGTCTTAAAGACATTCAAACATATGTTTCCTGTTCCAGTGGTAAGTGGAAAATACTGCTCTAATTTACTATTATTAGTGTTTTTGAAATATATTAGCAATTCTAATAAGTTGTTATTTAATGGTGTGAAATGTCTCTCTGAGCTGCTTACATGAGTTCCATTTTGTCATTCCCCTAAGGGGTGTTGCAGATCAATGGCAGCAACTATGGATCCCAACATCCTAAGCCAAATCATGGGAACCATTACATTTTGGTCCAGCCTTGGTGTTGGTGGGAAGGAGTTATAGAGGAGGAGAGTTTTTCTTTAGCTAGAAAAGCAAAAGCACTGAGATTAGATCCAGGATTGCAAATTCAACCTTACAAAGCTGGGAGGTTTGAAAAACAATGATCACTGTTCTCGGGATTTACAATAATGACGATATTTTCAATTTGTTTCCGTTATTTATTATTTATTTTGGACAAACGCCTATCATTTGCATGCCTCCAAATGAATTTGCCCAGGATTAAACATTAAATTTGTTTCATTTATTTCTCGTCCCCACATCATTTGCATGCAGCTGCCATGGTATACTGAGGAACATGTATACCCAGCTACTTACTGTTTCCACAGCAAGGGAATCAGAATCGAGGTTACCATTAACCAAGAGGCCAGAAAATTTTGTGATGTGTCTTCACTACATCATACTAAATTCCCACTTCCCCAGGGCTCCAGGCTGTCACCAGACAGGTCGGTGTCAGCCCTTGAACTTCGTATGGAACCCTTCCAACAAAGTGGCCCTCTACAATTAAACAACACTTTCGAAGTAATCTATTATAAATGTGTAAAACATTGGGTACCTTGCAGCTAACCACATAGACATTACAATTTGAGGTCTATTCTATGTGTGAATTATAAAGACAGCAAACTTTTCTACTCTAAACTTATTAACATCATATGTTACAAACAAGAATTATAATGAAAGTTAATTTTTATGCTCCAAAATTTTAAGGTTCCTACAGTTACCCATTAAATGTTTAATATCGATACAGGAAAAAAGAGAAAATTTAATTCAGAGGGGAGCTGGGCCACTGATCATTTTTTTGTTTACCTCTGTCTTGTTCTTGTCACTGTCTGCATGGGGGTTTAAGTGGGGAGGGAATAGAAAGCTTATGACTTTCCGAGACTGCTTAGTGCTCCTGCCAAAAGCTGGCAGAGAAAGAGCTGCCTATGAAAGTAGTGATTAGTAGTATTCTCAGTCCTTTAGAGCTACTTTAGGGTCACTCAAATCTGAAGCTTTGAAAATGTTAAGGTGGAAATTGCATACTGTTTACAATCCCTACTTCGGGGACTCAGTTCTGTGACTTGACTTCTCTGGCTCCTTATCTGTGCTTTTACTCTTCTCAGTTAAACCTTTCTATGCTTCTGCCTTCTTAGCAAGGCAGAGTTTGAGCAATGTAAGAGCTCTGCAATCTTGGCATGGTGGTTTCAGTAGCTGCATGGTATGGTATGTCCTTTATAATTTCACACCGTTCAAATCAGATGGAAAGATAATCAGCTGGGGAGTTTGAGAATGATCTTGGCTTGATACATAATATTATATCTTATTTTTTCCACTGATCTAGCCAGATAGATTTCAACAGCAAGATTCAAGGGAAAATAAACTGTAACTTCTTTTAATATTTTAAATGCCTCATCACATTTTCCTTTATTTTTTAATCCATGATTTGCATGAGCTTGTAATACACATTCTTCTCCCTAACACTTTTTTTGAAGAGTGGTTTATTTTTGCTATTTTTCACATACCGACTGTATGGTACCTTGTCCCTGTACAATCATTCAGTGAGCATTTTGGTAGAAGAAATAGGCCAAATTTTAATATTCTCAACCTTGCCCATTCCAGTTCATCCACTCCCAGCTGTATATCTCCTAATGCCTACCTTAGTCATGCCAAGCTCACATTTTTCTCCACTGAGTGTTCGATCCTGCTGGCAGACACTGCCTTCTGAGTTAAAAGTAGGGCTCATTCTCAGTTGTAAATCTCTGTGTTGTTATAAGCAAGTGTAGATTTGCACAGACCTGTCAGTGAGATCAGCTTATACAGAGCAGTTGCTGCGTTCCTTTTGCAGAAAGTAAATGTTTGGAACTTAGATGCCCTGATGTAATTTTACAACTAGAGATTCTGGAGTATAAACACATGCTAGACAAGCCCCAGCTTTACTGGATGGTCAGTTTTAGGTGTTGGAAAGGTCTTGTCACAGTTCATCTATTTTTCAGCAATCTGAAAAACAGGTGAATGATCTGGTTTAAAATTTAGAGTGAAGTTAATCCAAGAATTTTTAAAGGTTTAATGCTGTCTGCTATAGTGTATCTCCTATCGCTTGCCTTGCAAGAGCCTGAACTGAACACTTTGGTAGAAATATTATATTAAAATTATTCTTGCCACAAAGGGTTGGCAGAGCACAGAAACAGGTAAAAAACAGTAAGAGAAATGGAGCAGACTATTCAGATATTCCTGCATCTCATTTGTAACCTTGACAGAATAATTCATAATTTATCATCTATTTAAAGTACTGATGCTAATGGAGTTAACATTATTTAGACACTACCAAGTAGAAAACGGTCACAGTAGTTCTGTGTTACAAATTCCTATTTCAACTCCTTTCTGATTGAGTTTTTTAGATTTGCTGTAGTAAATAGTAATTTTTTTCTTCTTTTTAAGACTTTAACTAATTAGCTCATGAGATTTCCCAGTGTGCTGGTTGCAGAATGAATATTTTAACCTGCTGACCCACTCTGGGTATATGTATCGTAATTGGTCTTTTGTTTTACTTGGGTTGATGTGAATCAACTTATTTGGTGATGGAACCAAAAAGAGCAACTACCTACAAATCAACTTAAATTACACCTTTTGGCTGCACTCAGAATTACTCACTTTCCAATGATACAGAAGTTCAATGTGCACCAGTGTGATGTTGTGGGACTTCTTGATCTTTAAGATATGAAACTATTAAATGTGACAGGTGTGAGAGGATCCTTATTCAGCTGCATTGCTGTGGAGAGATTTCAGTAAACCATTGCAAAATGGTGTAATGAAACCCTAAATATTGTTTAGCTAGCTAGTTGCCCTGTCTTTGACCGAATAATATGTAAACTTCATGATTATTTCTAGATCTTATCTTTTTCCTGAACTAGGGCTCTCCTGCAGACAGAAAATGCTTCCTAGATAAAATTCAGTTAGATTTCTAAAGCACTGTGAATTGAATGGACCAGTGCTACAGTTTGGAGTGCCACCATGATTAGAAGACTTTATTTCTGCTATGATTATAATACCATACCTACTAATCCCATGAAAGCCATGCTTCATCTTTGAGAATGTCTTTGGTAGACAGTGATAGAAGAATAGCTTTTTCTATCTTTTATATACTATTTTGCTAATTATGTGACGCTGCTGTTCTTTCTTGTTATTTAATAGCATGTGTTTGGTGAAAGGGGATGCTTGATCAAGCTCCTTTTTCAAGTAAAAAGGTGGGCTTGTTATTTTGTGTAGTCAAGATGCTGAGTGTGCATGTCAAGATTTTTTGAGGTATCAGCAGTGAGGTATTGGGTATTTACAAACAGTATATTTAAATAGGTGTATTTACTTCACATTTAATTTGAAGGAAGAAACAACACACGTTCATTCACTTTTTGCCAACATTAAAACATCACAGAGGATTTAGGTGGCCAATATTAATCCCTTATCACAAATGAAATGAGGACTGCTGTGGTGGAAGCAGAAGCATTAATTTCAAGCTGTTGCCCAAAAATGCGTTACCAGTCATTTTGTCAGCATGAGTTGTTTGAGGTTGTAGGAGATCGCCATCACATTTTTCATGGCCAAAAGCAGTTTAGAAGAGTATTTAATATCATGCCATCTTCTCAACTAGGGAATTAATTAATTAAAGGGATATAAATGTAAAAAGAAGCCAAACTGAGCAAAAATTGATGGGAAGAAGGGAGAGAATGGGACACTGGAGAGACACAAAGCTTTACAAAGTTAGAACTGCTGAGTATGTGTATCTAACATTAGACACCTACATTCACAGAGATGTTTCAGAAAAGTTAAATGGGGTTTTTTAGAGATTCTAAGCATCTGTGGTTTCCACTGGCTGAATGAATTAAATATTTTTTCACAAATGTGTTCAGGCTCCACAGATGCATTCCCATCTAAGAGGATGTGAATGCCAGATACATTAGTTCAAGACCCATTGTTTTCTAGAATATCAGAGGAAAATCAACAAGGAACTAAAACTTGTCCTGCTGTCTGTGACTGCTCTGTCACATGGTGGGATGTACTAATCTGAGACACATTTCAAAGCCCATAGGCATGTTTCTAAATCTTCTGTAGGCTGATGTTTGCAGTTAGATTCTAACACTAGAGAAAGGATGTGTTATTTTCCGGGGAAGGTATCTCTTTCCACAGACTTACAGTGCATTAACAACTCATCTGGACTTTGGGGTCCAGATAGTATGCACAGATACCACAAGTGAAGCAAAGCACAAATTTGTCCCTAAGTGACTCATTTGATTAGCCAGTCTTGTCTGTGTAATGCAGAATTGTGATATTGATGTTACAAAGTGACTTCCCACCAAACATAATCACGCTGTTACTGTTTACTCTGGCAGCAGCTTCTTTCCATCCGAGGAGCTCAGCACATTTCACAACCATCAAGCCTCCCAGTGAAATAGTTAAATGTCATTATCCCATTTTCTAGATGAGGCATATAGAGATTAACCACTTGTTAGAGTCATACAGGAACTTTGTGACAGAGCAAGGAATAGATGGCAGCTCCCCCAGCTCTTATGCCTATTCTATCTTTTACAAAATTACTCTGTCCTCAAATAAAAGGCACTCCTGCTTTTGGAGCAACACTATTAATGAGTTAGCTCAAAAGCTCAATTATTGAATCAGTAAAAGAAAAATACCTAGAGCAGCTCTGCTTCTTTTCTACCAATCTAATGGAGGAAATGTGCTGTTATTGGCATAGGATGGCTTTTAAGTAGAAACAGGTGAGAATGCAAGAATCCTAGATCTCACTTTGAAGGTAAGGGAGGGGAAAGGGAATCTCAGCAGTCTGATGTAGCTCCAGAAACCTGACGAGACCAGCATAGAAGAAATGGCTGTTGATCTGGTCTTGAGTCTTAAGTACATTGAGTCATTATTGGGCTTTTTTATTTGGCTGTGGCTGAATCTCAGTGTTTCTGTTTAAACTGAGCAAAAGGCAGTGTCCACTGTGTGGGTTACGCATGATGTGCAGTTAAGTTTTTCACACCCAAAGAAATCACCCAAACTAAGTCCACTAACTATTCTGATACATAAACACACAATTAAATAACAAGATGTGAAATGCATCATAGAAATGCTTACACGTAAAACATATCAGAGATTTTGTTTGGAAAGTTACTCTAAAAGTGAAATACTTTAGGATGTGTGTTTTAATTTTTTTAGATGATTCTTGCTATTTTTTACTCTAAGGTTTATACACTTAGGCATCCCCATCTGTAGCATAACATTGTCTATACAGGGCGTATTATGTTATCTGTATGTGAGTACATATATGTATATATTTATACACAAATAGTATGACATGAATTCATGAAACTCTAAGTTAATTTATGTTGTATAGGAAAGGAAGGTGGAGGGTTTGAAGTGCAGGAGTAGAAATGGGAAGGTTTGTGTCCTGAGAGAAATATGTACAAATCTTTGAAAATAATTACTGCGTGTATTTATTGTATGGATTTTATCCTGCCTACCTACTTAGTTTTAAATTGAAGGAGTCCATTAGGAGGAATTCCTGACAGAGGTGAAAATACAGTAGAATCTTGGAGATAATCAGGAGTCCCAGTGAAACAAAGGAAGCCATTAACTCGGGATCACGCTCAGCCTGACTCTGACCTGGGCTGATGAAGTTTCTTCTTTCAGTCAGGGTTAGGGTGGAAGATGATTCTTAAGAAATCTTAAAGATGCTGGCCTACGCAGAGAAAGGGGTTGGGTGAACTTTTCAGGGAGTGTCACTGAGTGCTGACAAGGACTGACGCATACCATGAGTGGCAGCAGACTTTCTATATGACCTTGGCCGAGTCATTTAATCCCTCTGTGACTTGGTTTCCTCATCTGCAGAATTAGGTACAAACAATAATACTTCCCTGCCTCACAAGAAGCTATGGGGATTACTTCATTACTGTTTGCAAGGTGTGTTCAGAGACAAATAGAAAAAACGCAGTGGAATTGTTATTATTTGTTGCTGGAAACAAATATCAGATATCTTGTTGGTCGTGTCTTGGAAAATATATTATTAACTGGCTATTTCTTGGAAATCTGATCTTACTGGAAATCACATGATGAGCCCATCATGCCTTCCCTCTTTCCTCTGCTTCCTTTATGCTCTTCTGTTCAAGTAGTTGTGCACATGTTTTTCAGCAAAATTAAACAACCTGTCTTCCTATCAAAACGTATGCCTGCTTTTTAGCTCCTGTAAATGATGAACCTGTAACTCCCCAAATCTACAATCACATTCTCTTACCTAGGAACAACCTGTATAGACTGATGTAAAGATAAGTAATAAACTTCCTTTAGTTACAGTTTCGAAGATGTGGATAGTAAATGTTTAAAGTTGATTTTGAATTCCAAAGAGTGTCCACAAGTAAGAGCATCTCCTCCTTTCCTTTCAAACTTAAGAACTTGAAAGAAACTCTTATAAGCTGCAGCTCTGTGCTTATTAATAACAGATCCATGCCGTGTTTGATCACACAGTAGATCAGGTTTTATAGATATCAGTTACAGAATTGTGTCTATCAAATAAGCCAAAATTCAATTAACCTAAGCAGCTAGAATTTTTGAATGAATGAGGGTGCATCAGCAAAGTGAGTTTATACCAGTCAGCTTTGTATCACTTAGATAATGCAATTTTTGAGCCAATATTGTTGGATTGGTAGAAACTCTGAAGCTGAATTTACATTTCTAAACCCTAGCCGCTCAGTCACAAGTGGACCACACATGCATTCATGAGCATTGCACTAACTCTACTATACAGGGGAATTCTCTAGGCCATAGGGACTTGTGAATAACCTGTAAACATGTTTAAATTGTACTTGAAATATTCTGGATCTATAAATACAAATTACATTAAAAGAGAATGTTTCAGTAATACCAGTAGGTGATGTGAGTGAGATCATTTAACTTCTCTGTGACTGTGAAAACAGTGAATTTTGATTGTTAGTGTTAAGGCTCTACTTTTCTTTTGGACTGCCTGTTTTGGTAGTGGAATGCCTCTACTACCATGCCTTCAATTCCATTGATGGATGTTTAGGTTTACTTAAATCTGAATTTAGAGTCTGGTAAACCACTAACAGATGGTAGCCACATTATATGAAGTTATATGAAGCATTGCCTAAGTTTGCAGCCACACCCAAGCACTCACCTTAAAAGCACATAGTGACAATAGTGTTTGTTGGCTTGCCCAATGCGGGAGATAAGGTGATGCAATGCCCATATGTCACCGCTGCTGTGTGTGCTGCTCCTGTCAGGGGTTTCTCCTGAGCAAAGTGTGGACACCATGAGCTGGGCACAGTTGTGTTCACCCTCACATCTGCTGTGGCAGAAAAGGTTTGGTAGAAGTAATCTGTTTGATCACTCCCTTCCTACTCTTTTGTAGTCAAGTCAGACCTCTTTTTTGCTCACTAATTCTCATGTAAGGCTCCCACTGACATCATCTAACTACGACTTTCGGGGTGTGAACCATTTTTGTTATTTATGGAGTATCAGACTTACACTAATGTTGGCAGAGTTTAAATCACACAGGAAAAGTGCTAGCATGAGCAAAGGCAAGAAATTAAAGACAAAACAGAGTTGAATTTTTTTAATATATGGAAAACAGGAACTTTAATATCTTTTTTTTTTCCGGAAAAGTGTGGTTTTCTGAACTGTCAGAAGTAATGTTTATCGAGAATTACATTTAATATATTTCCTTAAGAGTAATAATTATACAACATAAATTTTAGTTGGCTCTCACAGTGTACTGTTTTAATGTAATATTATTTTTCTGAAGAGTAAGACTATATTTACAGCTAGAGCTATTTTGAGCAGTACGTAATTCTACTATATGATATGTTGGTGCATTTTCAAGAAGGGAATCTATTTACTGAGCATAGGAAGCAAAATGTTCCTTCATAAATAAAAAATGTGGCAATATTTAAAGACCTTGGAAACAGAATATAAATACTGACATGCTAGTATAAGGTAGAAGACACTGTTCTTGAAGGAAAAGTAAATAAATCTATCTCTTCATCTAATCATTTTGATACAATTCACATAGCTGCTAAGAATCCTCACCACTAAATTTAGACTAGAATGTGTTTCAAAGCAACTTCAGTTGAGTGGTTACGAGTTATACACAGAAAGTATGCTGGAGGATTGCAGCAATGATAACATCCTCTTATAGCACTAATACTGTACATGGAGGAAACCACTTTCATTTGCAGATGAAATGTGGGATGTTATAGAAGTTTCTCATGTTGTCAAAATAGATGTCAGGAGAGCAAATTTTATTTTTAACATTTATAGGGATTAATCTTGGTCTTCCCTGTTTGAGTAAGGAGAAAACAAAAAAAAAGAACTGGAAGAGTTTGATAAGGCAGCTGGCACTCCAGAGGAGTAAAGATGTTCTGAATGTTCTAAACCCTAATGTTCAGAAATTGTTTTCTTTTCAGAATCTTGAAAAATAGTGTTTGGAAGAAATTAAGTTTCTTTCTCTCCCTTCCTACTCACTTTTATTGTTCCATAGAATCAGTTTGAGCTACGTAACAAAAGATGTCTATGGCTCTAAACTCAGCGCTTCATACCTGTAAGACCACTTGTTATGCACATTTTCTCTGAGATGATTTTGGAGTGGCTACCATTATACCATTCATTGTCTCCAGAACATCTGATGTATCCAAGCAAATAGCTTGTCAGTTCTCCTGCACAGTCCCAGACTCAGTGGTTTATCACCACTGTGGACCAGAAACAGCAAATCAGTTTGATGAGGATACCAGACCCTGATGAAAATAACTCACATATTTTACCTTGTTATTCATATGTATCTGCTGACATCAGCTGAAGCTTTGTTATGCTTTCTAGCATTTCCAGTTGAAATGTAAACTGCCAGAACAAAAATAATCTTTGGCTCAGGTGTTGCAGAGAGTAAGTGTAAAGCTGTTGAAGGTCATGAAGGTGGCTGGAAGTCCTAATGTCTGTGAGGAAGAAGGAAGAGGGCTGCTTAGTCTGATCTGGTTTAAATGAGTTTTAAATAGAAACAAAAGGGTTCTAGGAAAATCTGACAGGGTTTGCAGTCCTTTATTCCAATAAGTAGTCTTTTGCTTAGGTGAGTAGCTGGCTTCCTCTTTGTCCATCACTTACCCTTTAAAATTTTAATGCACTGCCCAGTAGGCATCCCTTTCCTTTCAGTGTTGTGGGCTCTGGCCTCTCTGCTGTGTTCCCTGGCTTGTTCTAATGTGATGATTTTAAGGAAAGACCAGCTAAATCTATATGGGTTACCATACAATCAGAGGTAAAAAAAAAAAAGAAAAAAAAAAAGAAAAAAAAAAAAGAAGATAATATTCCCACGAGAATTTGCATTGAAGGCATTCCAAGCACCAGAGAAGTCCATGGGCGTACAGCGATGTTGATCTGCACTGGCACATATGTTTGAGTACATAGCAAACTTTGTAATCATGGTTTCACTAGAGTCAGAAGTTCACCCCTTCTTCAGTTGGTATTTCATTTATGATCTTAAAATTGTCCTTTCAAGTGTGGAGACCTGAAAAGAACTTTTTTTTTTTTTTTTATTGGCAATTCCACAGTACAGGTAAATTAGTACTGAATCAGTGTTCTGTGTTTGGTTCGGTGGGAATACTGTTCCTCTGAAACAAACCACAAGCAGTGTGTTGTGTAAGAGGGACGCAGGTTTACAACTCTCACGCTGTAGACTAATGGTCTGAGTCCTTACCAGCTTATTTAATGTAGGATTTTATTAGCACTACAGCCAGCAGAAGTACACTGCTTGTCTTATCTGTGCTTCTTTATAACCGTATTACCGAGATTACAGCAATTCATTGCCTGACATTTATCTATCTGCCTGTCAAATCAAATATTCATGGAGTACTCACTGCTGCTCAGAGTAGCCTGGAGAAACAGTTCTGATCCCTCTGCTTACCTCTCAGTATCTCCAAGCTGGGAGTGAGGGAGGTTTTGCATACACGTATTTGTGAGATCCCATCTCTTTGGTTTTGTGTTTCTGGTGTGAGCAGTTGACATTCCTTTACTGTATAATTTATTTGGTGGTGTTACTGGTATGCTGTTGCATTTGTGGTGTGCAGCACGATTTTTCACTGCTATTTATAACACTGGTATTAATGGTAAGTTTGGTGGTATAGTAAGAGAACAAGGATTATGATCTCTTCCCCAGTGGATAGTACAGATAGGGAACAATGTATTTCATAATAGAACAACGTAAATAAAATGTTGCTCATTATTTTAAAGTGGTTAACTGAAAGAGAATACAGTTATGCACTGAATCTTAAAAATAGATAATGTTCTAAAAATGCTGTCAGCATTTTGAATTTAAATATATTTTAAGTGCACAAATATCAAGGAACTAAAGAAGGTTCTTGTGAACAGTCGTTTGTTCATAGATTTCCTGGTATCATAGAATCACAGAATTCCCTGATTCAATAGGAATGTCTGTCATATTGTTTAGGTCTTTGAATGTGTCCAGAGAAGGGCAACAGAGCCAGTGAAAGGGCTGGAAGGAATGTCCTGTGAGGAAGAGTGAAGGACTTTGGGCTTGTCTAGTTTGGAAAAAGGAGGCTGAGGGGTGACCTCATTGCCCTCTACAACTTCCTTAGGAGGGGAAGTGGAGAGGGAGGTGCTGATCTCTTCTCCCTGGTATCCAGTGATAGGAGGTGTGGGAATGGTTCAACGCTGTGCCAGGAAGGTTCAGACTGGACATTAGAAAGCACTTCTTTACTGAGAGGGTGGTCATGCACCAGAACAGGCTTCCTAGAGAGGTGGTCAGTGCCTCAAACCTGTCAGTGTTTAAGAGGTATTTGGACAATGCCCTTAACAACATGCTTTGACCCTTGCCTGAAGTGGTCAGGCAGTTGGGCTACGTGGACGATTGTGGATCCCATCCAACTGAAGATAATCTATTCTATTGTATATGTCATCCAGCTTTTGGACTTCTCCCCATCTTCAGTAGATACCTTATGGAAATGCTTCTGAAGAAGAAAAAAAAAGTTTTGAATGCAGGTCAGATGCAATAACTTCAGTTCCTTCCCACAAGGTACATAAGATGAAACAACCTCATTAATTCTTTGCTCTGAGAAAACGCTTGGCAGTACTACAGTGATTGGAATTTTCCATGTCTTTTCCAAGTGTAAGAAAAAAGTAAAAAAGTGAAAAACCAGCAGCAGAATACTCTCAGGTAACAGACTGATGTAAATATTTTACTGGAAGTGCTCAGGAAATATTAGTAAGGTGTTTTTTGTATAGCACAATTCTGTAGATTTTAGTCCCCATACTAGGTTAGGCTACCACCCCTCAGAGGCCCTTCCTATGCCAGATGCCTAGATAAAGGTCAGAGGGGGCGTGACTCACCCAAGAGGAGTGTGTTGTCACCACCAGCTCTGGGCAGGACAGTCCCACCTGTGGTGTCCCAATTTCCACGGCAGAGGCGCAGTTGGCCCGGATTGGCCGCGCTGGTTCCCCGCCCTGCCACGGATTGGCCAAGCCTTCCATCTCCTCTCTCTCATCTTCCTGGGACACCTGCACTGCCCGGCTGCAGCTCCTCCACACTGACCACAGAGGGACCGGAGGATGCCCACGCATCAACACTTGGTGGATAAGGTGTGTTGGTGGGGATGTGGTGGACAGGGTCACACTAACTGGGGATACTTATTCTCAAACGCTACAGAGTAAGTCTGTGGCTCATCAAGAGTGTCTAGGAGAAGAGAAGAAAGGAGAAAATACTTGTAAAGAATGTGATTAGAAAGGGGCATACAGCACTTAGTCTTAAACTGTTGGCAGGACTTGCCAGGACTGTGTTTTTCAAATTACAGAAAGGTTTTTATCCTGTTAATTAAATGCTTTACATTTAAAAGCTTTTAAAACAATTTTTGTC
This sequence comes from Empidonax traillii, assembly GCF_003031625.1. Taxonomy (NCBI): domain Eukaryota; kingdom Metazoa; phylum Chordata; class Aves; order Passeriformes; family Tyrannidae; genus Empidonax; species Empidonax traillii. The sequence continues at coordinate 1,040,260 of NW_020955540.1, read as the reverse complement.
TCTATTCAGAAATTTGCCCAAGGCTCTGGAGGGGCAAACCACCAAAGTGTGTCTTTCTGAGTCCAGTAGACTTTGAATACAGTAGCTAAGTGTCACTCTGGGACTTAATTGTTGGCCTGAAGTCGTGTTAGACTAAATATGGAAGAGGATTCTTAAGTTAGCAACTCAGGTGATGATGATGGCCACGTAGATGAGGTCCACATAGACTCATAGGAAGAAAGGTTTGAATCTGTGATAAAAACTAATTAAATTTTTTCCATCAGATGAAGGAACTGGGGATAGAGTTAATTTTTCATAATTATACTCAATTAGAAGCTTTAAAATAATATTCCTATGCTTCTGTCTTACAAATATTCCCTATGCTTCTATTTTATAAATGTTTACTTTTTGTTTCTTTACATTTTTCATGGAGAAAAGGTAAATTTGTGATGCTAGATAACATGATTCCATCAAATATGTGTTGGAACTCCGAGCTCATGAAAGTTATTTTCTGCCTCAAGTCTGGACTTGGGATTTTGTAAGACACTGTATATCTTCCTCATCTAAAACCTAGTTCCAAAAGATGGCATGATGAGACTCTTAGGATACCTCTTGAACTGTTAAATCAGAGAGCTGATGCAAAGAGAAGGCATCTCAGCCATGTTTCAACTTGTTGTGCTTGTGTTTCTGGTTCTTTTCTAGCTAGAAAAAGAGGAAAGGATGTTTCAGACTGGTTTTCTTTTGTGGCAGAGAGCAGCTCCAGACAATTTTCCAGTCCTGGCTAAACTAAGGACTTTGTGCTTTGAAATAGAACATTTAATTAGAAACAGATTTTTTTTTCCGTCTCTCCATGAGTCAGAAAAGATTTCAACAACATATGGACAGGTTCATATTAAATCACTGTTTACCTCATCTGTTGATATAATAGCACCTACATGCTGTATTTAAAACTTAATTAGAGGTGGGCCATGTCAAAATCGTCACCAAAGATTGGATAACCACACCCAGCGTACTGATACCAAAACATAATGCTTACCAGGATCCCGTTGAAGTGACACTTTGATGAGACTTTGGAGAGGAACAGTCTACATCTGCTTTAAAGACACTTAAAGCTTTAAAGCTTATATCGCTTTCCTGATTGCTGCACTGACTGGTTGGGACACCATGCAAACCTTCCTCCTCCTCCTCCTCTTATAGGAAATTTTTCAACACTTCACAGTCACCTGTTTTATTATTTGCTGACTCAGTAGCTTTTTAAAATTTTGTTTAAGTTCAGAGTTAAGTACATGGGTGTTTGGAATTGTGTATTTTTCCCCTGCTTCCAGATGCTTCTGTTACTTATTTTACTAGCACATGCAAAACCAAATGGTCTTACACTTTCATGCACAAATTAAGACACACAGGTAGATGATACAAATTGAACATACCTCTTAAACAAATGGTGTTTGAAATGCTTTAGAAAATCTAAAGTAAATATCTCCATTCTTTGTTACTGTCTGTTGTGTCACACAAGGCAATCCTATAGCAGACAGCAATCATTAAATACTTCTTGTGATTTAACAGTTGTATCAGCATTTTTGTAGCTGGAACAGTGAGTTATTTGTAAGATGTAATGGCCTGGCAAATTACGTGGTGCCATGGTTAAATGTTTAGACTTTGGACATGGGCCATAAAATCTGATATTAAACAACTGAGAATACTATTGGGAAATGTTTCCTTTTTTTCTTGGAAACAGTTTACAATCAGTGTCAGTCCTACAAGTGAATTATAAAGAAAATACATCTTCCTTTCACAGACAGTCCTTGAAGGCTGGAACTGAGTCCTGCCTCTTATTTACAGTTTGTGAATTTCTCTACTGGGTATAGTTTATTCTTTGCCCATAAGAAACATGCTCTGGCAATTTAGTATTTTTAAATTGTTTAGAAGTTCCAGAGGACTTTGCAGTAGTCTATCGTTACCTCCTTCAAGAATCATTTGACTAGATTTCTTAACTATACCTTGGAACTGAGAGTAGGAAAAGCAGTCAAAAGAGAGTATGCTAATCATGGTTATATCTCCAGTTTGAGAGAACAAGGATTGCATCTTAGTTCTGGAATAACCAAGGCGCTGAGCTCAATCTGCCAATGCAACACTGAGGAACTTTGTTTAAAGACTTCTCTAGTTCAAAGGTGTAACGCAGCAGACATGGCTGTTAATGGATTGCTGTCATGTAACCAGAGAATTGAAAGTTCCATTAATAATTCAGTACTTTAAAATGAAATTTTTTGTGCCTCTCACTGCGCTGCTCTGCCAGTGTACAGAAGTATTTTACTTTAATATATTTTCTTCAAAATACATGAATGCAAAGCAAGCACAGCTTTCACGGCTCATTCTGTTTCCTGTCCTGGAGAAAAGCCAATATTTGTCAAACATGACAACTACTAAAAAGCAGTTACTATGAACTATCTTGTCTTTTTGTTCCACAGATGAAGAGACCCTCCTGCTTTGTTTTTTTGTTCTGTGGGGTATTTTTGCCTGGAATCCTCAGTTTTCCACAGACAAACACCTCAATCGATTGTGATTCTCTGCTACCAAACTATGAAGCTGAACCACAGACATCTGCACCACCATATATTATTGCTGTATCTTTTGATAACTTCGAGCCAGGAAATGAAGTCCAAGGTAAATAACCTCAATGACATAACACCTTTGTGTCTTCCAGAATTACCAGTCTTCATAAAAATTCCCCTATTTCCTTCTCAGTCTGGATAATTTACTTTTTAACTTCAATCTTGTTGATCTATACCTGATATATTATTATATTTTTAATGGTTTTATATATGTATGTATAACTCAAAATGTATTCTTTCTTTTTTCCAGCTAATAAATATCTCTTAACTTTATGCTGTAATTTGTGTGACAAAATTAAAATTAAATGGGACAGCTGGCCAAACTGGACTAATAATTAGTTGCTCATTAACCTTGTATTTGAGTATTTGCTGTCGGACCAGGCCTCTGCAATACAAAGGGATCTTACTCATTAGTTTTTCACATGCTGTCATCTTTGAGGAAAATAAAAATTTAGGACGCAGTATGAGACAACTCAGGAGTGAGACACTTTGAGTCATCCTTCTAAGAGCTGTATCCCAGATTTTATCAAATTGCAAGGGGTGGAGCTATTATGGTTTAAACCACCTTTTTATCTTCCTAATCCTAAATTGCTCTCTGGATGAGACACTTTATCAGCCTTGTTTCTCCACACTGTGATGCCATCCCATGGTGCTGTCACACTTCAAGTGACTTGTGAATGCTTCTTTTTCTGACCATTCATGCTAGAAGGGGCATGGAAGTGGGAGAGAGTTGTAACCTGTTACACGTCTGTTTTTGTATCTCAGAAGCTGAAGAAGAGCATTCATTATTCACTGAGTAGCTACTGTCTAGCTGGGATGCTGTTTTACTTGAGCCTTGTAGCACGAATGTGGCTTCCACAGAGAATGATACATAAGGGGAAAAGAATGGAGAAGCATCCGAGTCCTGTTATAGCTGCTATTCTTGGAAAAACATATGAATAGCTCCTTCAAGGATGGGAGAGTTTTTTGATTGCAGATAGCTACTTCTAAAATGGTATTGACAGAAAGATGGTGGGTTAAGTACATACAGACAGTTCTGTGGGGTAAAATGGAATTTATAATGAGAAAAATATTGAATCCCAGATGCTACTAGCCTTGCCTTTTATTCTCCTCCTTTTTTTTTTTTTTTTTTTTTTTTTTTTTTATTTTAACCATGCCTATTTTTACCACTACTTTTCTATGGTTTCAAATTATGAGCACCCAGTACCTGGTCTCAGGGAGCTGCGTTAGGTTGCCCTTCCATTGAATTTATTGCAGTTTGACCCGGGGCATTCCATGTGCCAACACTCTTATAGTCTCATCTCTGCTTGATTTAACACTGCATTCAAGTTCTGGATGTCATTGCTTCTGTGAGACCTGGGGAAAATTAGTGAATTAGGACTGAAAATTGATGACAAATTGGAAGGCTAATTATGCAGGTGTTTGGAAATGTTGCATTATCAGGGTAGGATTGGTCCTTGCCTTGACCTCTGTGTCATTCCAGTTCATCCCTCTTTATTTTTAATGAGTACACGTACCTTTGTGCATAAACCATTATTCTGATTTTATTTGCAAAAGTGCCTAATAATGGAATTAGCAGATCAAAGTTTTAGTAGACCATAACAAATTTGATTATGCCTTTTGAAGTTTAATTTCTGTTTGGATATAAATAAAACAGGAGACTGTTCTTTCCCATATTTTTCTGAGCTCCTTCAGTAACAGAAGTTGAATTAAATTGGGTAGCTCATATAATTATGAATTTTTTTTACTTAATATAGAACATGAAAGTGGAACTGTCTAGTTTCTCTCTTTCCAATCATAATACATTTTAATGAAAATGTGTCTGTGGTTCAGCCTTCAGAAAAAGTTAATCTTTTCTTTTAAAATAGAGCTGGAAAGAAAAGCAATTCTTTTTTTCCTGTAGATATTTTGACTTTGTAGGCCTAATTAGACAGAAAATAAATAAATAACCTTTTGTTCAGCAGGGCCACTCATCATTTGGTAGATCAGAATTCCTTTTAAAATTGTCAGTAAATCAAAAATTTCAAGTTTCTTTACACAGCAGCCCCTCTCCAAATTTTTTCCTTTATAGTCATTCTCCTTATAATTAAGAAAAAATTTTTAACTGGTTTTTAAAATTGTACATGTGCAGTCCTGTTCCTTGGAGTGAAGGAAATTAGATGTTACACATTTAGGAGGTTTTAGTTGCATATGAAACTTAAATTTCTCAAAATATCTCTTTTCACAGTGACTCTAGAAGCACTTAGAGAAGCTGGTTTTAAAGGATTTAATCTACAGGCTCGAGAAATAGATGGAGATACTCCTGTTGGTACTTTTAAAATTACAGATCCAAACACCAAAGGCTTGGAATGTCATAATATGACGGTATGTATTTGGTCTTTGGAATACTTTAAATTACTTTTAAATAATAGAAATAGTGAGAATTTTTTATATGGGAAAGCTACTTCATCAGAACGTTTAAAAAAATGAGACTTTTTCAAGAACTACATGTATCCTCTATCTGTGATATGAATCTAATGTACAAACTACCTGGCTTTTTTAGGAAGACATCAATGTTACCTGCTGTAGTAGAGACAGTTCCATTAATAATATAGGTCAAATCACTTTTTCATCTTACGTGATTATTTTTATTTATTTTTAATTGCAGAATTCAGCAATAAGTCATGCAAATTCAGATGTGAAACAGAAAGTTACAACAACGTGGATTGCTCCACCTGACGTTGGAGAGATTCAATTTCTGTAAATAATTATTTTTCTTTTTTATTTATTTTCTTCCCCAGAAATTTCATTTCTGTGGATTAATTTGAGATGGACCTGTGTTTCTGTTTCTGATGTTCTTGTCTGGCTGCCATCATGATTTTTTTCATAGTTTGTCATAACTTCCCACTATGTCTATTGAATAAAATGATTTCCATTTCAAGATATAGTGTAAAAGGTAAACACTGTCCTACAGATCTTAATATATGTAAATAATTCCATTAAGCACAGTGTTATTAATGGATCTTTGAGAAACCAGTTTTTACACTTTGACTTCTTTAATTACAACAGCAACAAAATGAATGTAACCGGTTCCCTTAATACATGAAGTGCAGGCTCTGCTCAGTTACACCTTTTTTCGTTTTGAACAGTGGAAGAATAGTAAATTGATGTAAATTCTTCTAATACAAGTTTGAAAATGAGTTTATGACTCATGAACTAAATGCTAAAACTCCTGAGAACAGTAAAAGACACATTTATCCTGCTTTTAATGCTACTTTTCTTGCAGATCTGAAGGTGGTAAAAGTACCACTTGATCTAAAAAAACCACACACTTGATGTAATTGGGAAATATCTAAATATTTGACAGCTTGAATTGTTTGAAGTGCAAATTTATGAAAGGGCCATCTTTGCCTTGCTTCATTGTATCTTGAGGAATACAAAGAACGGGCAAAAGAACACAAAGCCACAATTGCTTCCGCTCATTAATGCCATGAAAATCAATTCACCATCACTGATATAGATTGTTAGAATAGGAAAGAGTTGTGACAACTCAGGCATTTGAGTTGATACCCTTCACTGAGATCAGTGTTTCTTCAAACAGTGTCCATTCCTCTTCTGCTTGTTTCAGCATCGGGTTCATTTATCTTCAAAATTGTGTCAGATGACAATACAAGTCACTGGAAAAGTGTTCTGTGAAACTTATACTGTATACCCCTATAACCAAAATACACTGGATTTCTTGGCTGGGGGCAAGAGGGGAGGAGAGTTTATTGGTATTTTATACTGAAATATTTTGATAGAAAAAGAATTATTTTTTTGCTTTCTTTCTAGTGCAACTGTTGTTCAAAATCTAGACAATTTTTGGGTTGGAATTCAAAGCAAAACTCTCACACCTACACATTCTGAGTCAGTAAATGGGACACAAAAAAGGAAAAGGAAGGTATGTTTTGGTGTATTTGCATACTAGAAATTAATACAGTAAATTAAAGTGTCTTTGACTTGATACAAGACACGTATTTGTTGTCCTTAACTGATGGCCAAAATCATTACATGTTTTCAATAATTTTAATCTGCCTAATCCTCTTATTAAAATGAGGAAAATTACAGCAAATACTATTTTTCTCCCCCAGAAATACGAAAGGTAATAATCTAGTTATCAAAACAACCCATACCATAAAGAAAAAGAAAAGAAAATTGACCATAAGGAGAACTGTCCTGCAGTTCTGGGTACTGTACTGTTCTTAACTCCTGCCCCAGTCCCTGGGAACTATAGCTGTGCAGCATGGACTTAGGTTTGCTAAATGATCTTTAGGTTTGCTAAATATTTTTGCCAAGAATTATGCTTATATGAAACATATTAAACATGATTGGCAGCTTAAGTAAAGAAAGCCTGTTCAAAGCTACTGTATTGGTTCTTGACTGTAGCAGCGCTGATTTATGAACTTGTGATCTAGAAGAGTGAAAACCTGTCTCTAGTCTCACATTCACCAAAAGTATTTCCTGTTTTCTATAGTAAGATGTGCTTTTTTCTGCAGTAAATAATATGGAAATGCTTCCTCCTTTTTTCTTTTTCCCCCCAACAGCTTACGATCGAAATAGAATGTAACAAGGTAAGAGCAATTTTTCTTCAATTTCCCAATTTTTAGTTACCTCAGTTTTAGAATTCTTCTCCTCCTGGTCCACTTGTTTCATGCTTGCAGTGTGAAGATTATATTGTACCATTCAAATTACTTTCTTAGCAAGATCTCATTTATGCTTTCATTTTTTGTATTCAGTTTGAGGGTATTGTTATTTTTAATTAGTTAACATTAGTTCTCAGGTGAGATTCTTAAAGTGTGTAATGTATTATCAGCAATATATTGATTATATTGAACACTTGATTTCTTCATTCAGACTATGAATGTGAATTAGTTGATTTCCTGTTTAAAATAACTTGGTATTTGTACATCATTCAATAACCAGTAACTGGAACCTGTACTTTCTTACAGCGTGGAGGGACTTACACGACACAAGGCCGATGCATCATGGTAAATATCCTTTCTCTACAGACATTGACATGCTGCTAACTGCCCAAGATCTTAAGACCTGGTCAAAAACTGCTTCTAGTCACTTCTTTATCCCTCTTGTCACTCAATTTAATTTCCTTTTTGGCAATTCACCCTTGTTGATTAAAATCCAAAACCTTTTAAGTGGCTGTCAGGCATATCAGTTCCTTCTGCAGGTTCTCTCTAGCTAATCTGAAGTAACTTTCTAATAGAACTTTTCTTTTTCCTGTCCACTTTTTATTCCTAGTGGTTGCTTGCTGTTCAAGATCACTTATTCCAACAGCTCTAAAACTTCACCTTTTGCAAATCATGATCTAGATATAAAATATAACAATTTGATTTTTTTCCTCTGAAAACTATCAGTTGCAGCTCAGTGAAGAAGCCTCTTTTTCTTCTTTGCTTTTTTTGCAGCAAATATGTTAGTGAATACACAGTTACATCAGTCTGCTTTAGTCTACTTGTGGCACTGTGGGTTTCCCTCCTCAGTGATGGACAAAACTGTATGAAGTCTGATAAAAAAGGATGCAAACAGCAGAATTATGTTACTTATAACAGCTGGCTTGGTATAGTTTTAATTATTTGGCTTGAAAGATCTCTAAAATAATTTTGATAGTATCAGTTGGTGGAATGAAGTCTTAGGTAGTTACTTCTTGGGTTTTTCCTTTTCCCACCAAGTAGCACTTTCTTTCCTGAAAATCACTTACATAAAATAATTTGCCTACAAAATATTAAATACCATTTTGGTTTCTTTACAGGTTGGACCTTCAGGTTCTTCTCAGAGCAGCTATTCAGGCAGCCAGGTATGAGCCCTAAATTCCAGCTTTGTATGTTTTCCTTTAGTAACCTTGAATGACTAAAATGGTGTAACTACAGAGTAGAGGTGATTAAACACTGCACTGAAATATCTTCTCTGCTAGTTATCACAGAATTGCAGAGTTATTTATCCAGTAAACAGTATGTTCAGCACCTGGACTAAGTTCAATTACTTCACTCAATAGCTTGCTGTCAGTATTTTTACCTACAAGCTGCTTCACCACCTCTGATTTCACAATTTAATCATTTCTGTCAAACATTAACCTGACTCTTTTCAGGAAAAAAAAAAAATTCCTTCCATCTTCCTAGAAGTTGTCTACCTGTGTGTGCATCTGTGCATACAAACACAGTCACAAACCATTTATTTCATAGTTTTAGTGACATCTGGGATAATGAAAATGAAACTGTACCTATTCTTAATTCATCAGGCATTTTTCCTTTTTTTTTTCCGTCTTTTTTAATAGTCAAAATGAAAGATTTAAATATACTTGTGTTTCACTGTCTTTTCCACAAGAATTTGCAAAATTTCCCCCAGATATTCGTGCCTATATTAAAGCTCCAGTAACATCTGGATTATATTTGCAGTTGAAAATTTGGGGTCTAATCACTGTCTAGTTAGTCTTTTTAAACTTCTGGGGTATGTATTGTCTGCATTTTCACTTGACACTTCCACTTCATTGCTCATAGAAATATATCCTTGGCTTTTAGTTAATTATCTTCACTACATTACTGTCTACATGAATTTGCCTATTTACCCTTTAACTCTTAGTTGTTTTCTGGTATGCCTCCAGTTTCTTGAACCGAGCTTCTCAAGGATATATTTCTTACTACTTACTAGTAGTTATTAGTGAATAACCTAGTAATATTACATTTCTTCAGTCTTTACTACTTCTAACTGGAATTACCAGATAATGAGAAATACAAATTCTTTTGATGTATATGCTAAAAACTGATTTTCTGCAGATTATTTTTTTCATATATAATACATATTCTTTTCTAAGAGCCGAGTTTCTTATCTTGTCGCTAAGTAACCAGTTTTTAATTTTTTTAAAAACATGAACCATTTAGTAAAATTTTGAAAGGTTTCATGACCAATGACAGAGTTATATGGAAGTTATATGAAATCCAGATGATGACTAATGTCTTATGCTAAATTAGAATTGTTACAGGCAGTTGCCAGTGAACTGATAACCTCTGTGCTTGCTTATCCCTTGCTAGCACGTACACATTGCCAGCTGCACAGCTCTCTGTGCCATGAAAAGCAGAGTTTGTTGGTTTTTTTCTGTCTTTTCCCCCTTTTGTTTTCACATGGAAATAATTGACTTCTGCTTTTATTTCAGGGTGGAGTAGTCTACACAATAAGCAACAGTGGATGTGGCCCTGTAAGCACTATTCTTCCATTTACTCTTTTGTCCCCGGCATAACCATATTTACAGTAACTCCTAGCCCTCAGTGGCATTATTTAATATGACTGTTCATGTGGGAGTTCGTGTTGCAAACAGAAAATAATGAAGAGGAGAGATCTAGAGGATGAATATTACAGTTTATTCAATTATATTAAGTAGTTGGAAAACAGAGAAGTTAAAAAGTAAAATAGAAACATGTAGATTATAGAATCGTGAAAAAAAAAGGACCGCAAGGGGTTATCTGTGGCACTTACATTACACTCATTGTACGAGGTATCTGTTCTTCCTTCTGCTCAAGACAGGACTGGTTCTAGGTAGTTCCTCCTTGCAGAAGTGACCACGCAGACTTGTGCAAGAACTAAGGCTATTTCAGTTTCTCATTTCTCAGGCAGCAGAGATACCTGTGCAGCTATGAATCCTGGGCAGGTTAAGCCAGTCATCCAGAAATAGGTGAAAGATGCAACAGTGCAATGTAATGAATGTGCTGGATAGATCAAAGACTTACTTGAAACATTTTTATCAAGATAGTGACTAATCGTACGGATGCAAATACATATATAATTATTTTGTTTTCCTTTCAGCAGTTTCAAAATAAGGTTTTTATTTTTTAGTGAAAAATTTCTATTTAATCCAAACATTTCATCAAAGAAACAAAAAAAAAAAGTAAATGAAACTGTGTAAAAATGTAAAACAGTCACGTCATCAGTACTTGTAAAATATGAAATTAATTCATCACAATGTATATTGGGTTTTTGCAAAGAAAACAAAATTACAGGTTTTGAGACTTGATTGTAATAATAATAACAATTGAGGCTTATGTTAAAAAAGGAAGTATTTCTATTTATGCTGAAAGTTTACATTTGATAGTTTATTGACTATCTGTCAGGAAGATGTTAGCTTTCGTCTCTTTTGGGTTTCTCTGCTTCCTCATTTTCACATGCATGTGCATATGACATACATAGTATGTTTGAATTACGAGCTTTGTATAAAACCTTTATAATTTATTAAAGTCCTGTTTTAAAATGTTTCCCGGGTACCACTAGATAATCACTGACAGACAAAGGACTCATGTTCACACGTGGGTGTTCACACATTTATAGAGGAGACTACAATTCCCTCCTTATCATATATTCTTTACACAAGGATCAGTCAGAACTGAGGGTGTCTGAAGTGTGACTTTCCTTCTTAAGCAACTATAGATGAGAAATAACTGGTTTCTTTTTTTTCTCAGGGAGGTGCTGCTGGTACATACAGTCAACAAGCCTGCAGAGACGTAAGCTGGTTACAGATGTTTTTACTGATTGTCTCTTCCTATACTTCTTAACTCATCTCCTTATTGCAAATCACATTTGATTCTCTGTTGCAGAGCTACATTAGTCTTCCTAAATATAGCAAGGAAAAGTGTTAGTCTGAGGTATTATTCTGATCTTAAAAGCCAAAATTAAAAGGTGTTATATTATCAGTTCCTCAAAGCTAATCATTTATGTCATAAGGGCTACTCATCATCTATTACAAACACTTAATTTGTTAGCCTACTCAATGTCAGAATTCTTATTGTGTAATGCTTTTTATCACTCAGAGTAATTGTCTTTGGATATTGCATATCGTGCAGTACTATTTGGGGTTTTTTTACAATCTTAACTTATTAATCCAGTAATTCCTTAGTTAGTTGAGAAATTTCTATTGTTAATCTCATTTACTTCATTTTCCCATGAGAACAGGTTTATTTTAAAATCTGATATATTTCAAATTTTTAAAATTACAAAAGCAAGTAAAAATATTAATCAGAAGAGGAACATACACTCTAATGCCTGTCAGGAACTTAAACCCTAGCCAAGAAACTGCTTAATCATGTGCTCAACTTTAAATACATCATTAGTTATATTAGTTCCTAAACATTAAATATATTTTATCTTTGTTTAATATGTAAGTGTAAACTGCTTTTTTGATAGAGCAACAGTAATCCTATGACCATGTTAGAATTTGGGAAATTTTTACATCAGTTATCTTTAAGCAAATTCAGGATACTTTACTATTGCCCTAGATTTATTTCAAGCCTAGGTAAAATCAGCTTCATTTGAAGTGTACATCTAAGGATGACTTCTAGATATATTTAACAAATATTGGTATGAATTAATAACTGTTCTCTGTTTTTATTTCAGAGTGCATCCTCATCCAGTGGTATTTCCTATGGCCAGGTAACTCCATGTTTTCCAACATGTTTTCAGTTTCCTAAGGTATTCAGAAGCTTAGCAGTTATGCCCAACTTCTACCAAACAATAATTAAATTTATGGAAGGAGATAAAGATGAACTGTCTTCAAATGGTTCAGTAACATTATCTGAAAACAACTTCAGCAGATGAATTATGTTTGGTGTTATGTTGTTTTATCTACTTTGTTAGAAGTTATTTAGTTCTGTTTTGCACCAAAACTCAATTATATTTATTCTGAAAATGCACACCAGTTACTTTTGTTATGATTTTCCAGAAGTCAGTGCTTTCTTTGATAGTTACTAAGATTTAAAGGCATTTTTTTCTGGCTTTTGCCTATGCAATTGTACATACTGGTTAATGAAGTGGAAAACTTCACTACACATTATTTTGTGCTTCATTTAAAACATTTACCTTCTGATGGTATATTCCATTTTTTCCAGGTGCTGTTGCAATTGCAGGGTTTTTAATTTTGAGGGGATTAATTTTGGGCTGTTTTCCTTTTTGAAGAAGGTAGAAGAGCTTAATTTTTTTTTTTTCTAACAATTATATAAACAAACTTCCAATTTTATATGAAAGGAAACATTTGCAGCTTTTATACAGTGCTCTATAAAACTAGCAAAATAATTTGGTGTTTAGCAAAAAAAATCAAGCTACTGGATTTATTTCAGTTGTTCATTTAGTAATTGCCAATACATTCATATCGTTCTTCAGAATCTTATTTTGTTTGGTGCTTCAAGGGAATCATGTTAGCTAAACATTCTTGTGGAAAATAGTGCTGTAGTTAACGTGCCATACATTTACCTAAGCAAAAAATGGATTCTGTATTCTTTACAGTCTGTCCCTTCAAGCAGCTCTGATTCCAGTAAGAAGGTAAGCTCTCCTTGTGAAAGGGAAAACTCTTGCAGTTATAACTTGTCATGACTCCCCTTACTTCAGTTAGGATTTGTCAAGGTTTTAACCTTGATTGATTCATATGATTTGATTTGTTTTGGTACTTAGAAGTCTTACACTAACTAGCTGTGCTGTGGTGGCTCTTGCTGATAGCTGATTCAACTGTATATAAAATACATGTTTCTTTTGAAAAAGTTAGGATAGCAATTGTGATGTAGTTAGGATTTTTAAGTATATAGATTATGTAGTTATTATTCATTTAGGGGTTGAGAATAAGTGTGGCTCAGAGAAAGAGAAATCAATAGAATTAATTTTATTGTTGAATTTGACTCATATTTAAATGGACTCTTCCTCTCAGTTCAGTCCCCAGGAAGCTCAGTGCTAATACTATGGTGTGTTCAGTAAACACAAAGTGGACCAATTCATGTCCACACAGCTGTTTTTATCCATTTTAATTTACCATTGTTTTAAGAATTTAAAACATACTTTGCAATTATTTTTTAATAATTCTTCCTGTTCTATAGCAGAATTCTTTACTCGAGAGCACCAACTCTCCTTTTCCTTTTCATATCAATGGATAATACAAACTGTTTCCAGTTTGAAAAAAAAAAAAAAAAAAAAAAAAGAAGGTGGCGAGAACTTCTAGTGAGAAAACATTAACACCTCAATGTGTTTGCATTTTGCTTCATTTTTTAAAAATAAACTCAATATCAAGTCTTTTTTTTTTAGCATAATATTGAACACCAACAAAATAAATTAATCTTCTGGTTTGGGGTGGAAAGTTGAAGATCAACAAGTACATACAGTACAGGCCAATGTATGTTGTACAATACATGAAATCCTGCTTCTGCCTCTACAGCTGAGTCATTATGTGGTTGGGAGCAAGTCTTTTATTTCTTTATAGTCTTGTGTAAACCATGTATACATAGATATTCTTCTTTGCTTGGTAATGGGTGTTAAATTTTTTTATAAAAGTGATCATCCACAGCATTATTATCAGTTTGTAACTATAGAGATTTCAATATTCTTCATTTTTCTAACATTTAACAATTTAAATAGTCACTATGATGAGTAAACAGCTTCCTCTGATTTCTCCACAGGTAGTGGTCGTTGCCAACAGCAACCCTTTTCCACCTGTGGTAAGCAGTTTTTCTTTATAATATTGAGGATTCTGACTCAAAAAGCTTTCAAATATCTACATTTTTAATTTTTCAGAAAGGCTCCTGGTGTATGGAGATAATTATTTGGCAGGCAGAGTTTACCCTCTGTGCATAATTATCTTCAGGGAAAGCCAGTTATAAGTTAGGTATAAATCTCGTGGTTCTGTGATTGCTGTTTGTACTTGCAGAGAGACTGGATTAGCTGCAGATTCCAGGTCTCTCAATGCATTCAGTCTCTGTGTTCCTGAATAGTTTTTGTTTCTATTGGAATTTTCTTTTGTAAATTCACTTCCATTCTAATTTTTAAACTATTAAATTTCCACTGTGCTTATTTGGAACTCATAAGTCAGTTGAAACTCAGTTTAGCCTTTAGGAGTTTAAAGTGAGTTGGTATGATGTAGTATCTTATAGGTGCTAAATTTGTAATGGAACATGTTTTTCCGACCTGAATGAAGATTGAGATGCATTTGTTCTACCCTATCCTTTTAATATCGTTCTTTCACATTTGGCTGAGCCCTTTTTCCCTTTCTCTGCTGCAATGTTCTGTTTGGACAAGCCCTCATGCACAATAAGTAAAAATTGTTTTGTTTCACTTGCAGCGTCATACCTTCCCCCAGGTAAGCATACTTTTTTCCTATTATCTCCATATTAGTGCTATAGTTCTTATGGAATCAAGCCAGTTTCTCAGGATGGTGTGTTATGCCTTTGCATTTGTCCCTCATGCCCCAAAACTCAGCAAACAAATGGCTGGGTGAGGAATCGGATTTGCATGCGTGGTGATGTATGTCTGATGCAGATAACAGTGAGAGAGCTGCAGTGATGGTGGTGTCTTAGCTTCACTCACCACATTTGGAACAGCCAAGCTGAGTGCTAGTGCAAAAAAGGCATGGCCTGTGCTCTGCTGCTCCCCAGACAAGTTGTAACAGAAGCAGATGTAAGTGTAGAAAATTACTTCGTAGGGCCAGTCTGCCAGCCCAGGCTTTCAGAGCTGAGAATAAACTAGTTCAATGCCGGGTGATAAAAACTGGTATTCAATACATCACACATATGACCTTTCCCTTTATTTTCACAAACTAAATGGTATATATAAATTTACTATTTTCTGTTCCAGTGCATTGCATTCAAACAAGACAATTAAATGTGCTGTATTATGTTTTTTTGTTTCTGAATTTTTTTTTCAGAGTTTGGGAAGTTCTGCTACAAGGATCATAGTACAGGTAGACATTTCTTCTCCATTACACTTGAGTTTTAAATGAAACTTTGTCTCAGTAAACTAAGTAATTATTCCTCTCTTAGAGAAGAAATAAGTGTGGATAATTTAGATATAACTACAGTGGTGGAGTAGGATGTTTTTGAGCCTACAGTAAAGTGGATATCTTACTTGGGTGCTGATTAAAGACCACTGCAGCTGGGTTTTTTCTGGGTCCTTTGCAATTTTAACCTACATTCAACTCTTAATGGTTTAGGCTTCCCTTCCTTTGTATGCCAGTCTGTTAGACTGCAGCAAATTCTCACTTTCCCTGAAAGATCAGTGGCAGGTTATCCCAGATGATATTTGTCTTTTGAAAATCCCTGCTTTCAAAATGTACAGCATTATATTCTTTCATGAGTAGTGATGAATGCTGGCAGAGAAAGGAATAAAATTTCCTTATTATTTTATTTCTGAATATAAATGTACAGTGTTTTGATTACAAATATTAACTGTCTTCAATATGTAGATATAAATTATATTTGATTCTGCTCATAATCCACATACTTCATGGGAATCAAAATATTTTCTGCAGTGACTTTTCCTTTGGTTTAATTGTAACCATGGCTTTTTCAATTCATGTTTTGACAAAGCCTTTGTCAGAATTTTGTTGTGCTTAGTCATGAAAATTCAGTCATAATATTAATACAAAGGATATGAGTTTAATGGTTTGTGTGCTACCACTGAAGGGCAGAATTATTAAAACTCACTTGAAATACCTCAATATGACACAATGATGTATTATACAATGAATTTTCTTTAAGAAGATTTATATCAAAGTATATAAATACTTTTAGCACTTTATTTGTGAAGGATCTTTATATACGTTTTGTATCACATGGAGATAGCATCAAGTAAGAAAAGGTGTAATGAACTCTGTGTGACTGTCAAACTGCCTAGTAGATAAAAGGATAGAGTTGCTTCTTGAAATGCCTTAGTACATAATTCCTCTTAAAAATAAGTAACTTTTTTTTCCAATGTAGAGTGGACAAAGGCAGCAAAGCAGCAGCAGCAGCAGCATTTACACTCAGGTAAATGAACTCAAAGGAGGCTACAAATATTCCTCTATACTTCACTGAAACAAAGCCAGCGCAACTCAGAAATAAATTATTTTCCGCATTTTAAAATTTAATTCACAGGGTGCAGATATTTCTATTTCTCTTACTTTTGTTCATAAAATTATCATCTGGTATTGATGTTCAACTAATTTGTTCAGAATGCTCACAAATGTATTTCCCTGTGTGATAGGTTGAATTGAAATGACTGAATTCCACTTAGTGTGTTTGTTCTCTGAAAGGAGCACAAAGCTCATGGCACTAAGGAAAAGTGATGCTAGGCTCATTACCACACCATCAGTCCCATACTGGTAGATTCAGATTCTAAGCATGTTAGACCTCATATTGCAAAAGACATAAAGGGTAGTTGCTTACTCACATCAAGAATAAGGAAGAATCATAATCATGGACTGATGTGCAATGTCTTTCAGCATTACTTAAAGCTATAAAGCTACATACGAGAAAAACAAGTGTGTGAATTCCACAAATACTAACATAATGTCATCACAAATTGTTGCAAACTAAAACTTGAGACTATTATAGTATGAACTGAAGTATGAAGGTTCTTCAAGACTTCTACCTTTTGTGGAGCAGGGGGTAGGAGGGAGGCAAATGTCTGTCAATATTGTCTGTAGCACTACATGTAATCAGAAAAACTATTCACAAGGGTAGGTATGACCTGTAGGGAGCAGGGCAGTACTGAAGACCAAAAATACTCAAGGTTGGCAGCCTGCATCTCGGTTTGAGTTACGGCTTTTGCTACAAGTAAGACAATCTGCAGCCCAGCTGCCAGCATACTGCTGTCTCCTTTGTGCTTTTTGAGAACCTCCCCATGCAGCTGTATTTTCATAAACATTATGCTCTTTAAAGAAGCCTCTTTGTCATGGTGATAACTACCTTCTCTTTTTTTTGAAGGGTTCCCAAGGCAGCCAGTCCTATGGCCAGGTGAGGCTCTTTTTCTGAACTGCACTGTAGGAGTCTGTCTGGTAAATGGACTTTGGGGTGTGGGTGGGTCTTTTTCCTTCTTGGTGTTGCCAAGTCATCCTTGATTTTGTTTTGCACCACTGAAATACCATGAAGGAAAAAGAACAAAATGCAGAGGAACTTCTACTGGAATTGGTCTTTTCTGTTGCATCTTTGCTGAGAGTACACAGCTCTGTCTGCAAATGATTTCTTGCCTTTCTTGCAGGGCTACAGACCTCAGGGTGGCAGTTCCTATGGCCAGGTAAGTGTCAATCAGTCACCAGTCAGAATGCAGCCTTTGAGAAATGGAGAGCCATGGCACAGCAAAAGCACTTAGCAATCCCTCAGAAGTTGATCTTTAAAGCACATTGTCTCTGAAAGTGTGTGTTATCCATGTACTACTTATTTATCTGGAATCCCAGCGTGTGAAATCATGGCACTCAGCACCCTCGTGAGAGCCAGGAGCATGTCCTGCTCCTCATACTGCCCTGCACAGCTTTAGGAAGCAGTTGCTTCCTTTCCCTAATGCAGGTGGAGTTCCGTAGCAAAAGGCAAGTAACCAAATTATGTCCTTGTCCTAGGGTGGGCCAAGTTTCTCAGGCAGCAGCAGTTCTTATGGCCAGGTAAGCAAACTAAATGTTCCGTAGGAAGTTCTTGACTGCTGTCTCTGTGACCAGAATGACTGGCAGATTTTGGAGAGTGATGTTTCCCTTGGCAGTCTGCATCTTGATTTGAGTCATGGCTTCTGCAGCCCAGCTGCCAGCATACTGCTGTCTCCTTTGTGTTTTTTGAGAACTCCCCAAGCAGCTGTATTTTCATAAACATTATGCTCTTT
>NW_020955540.1:1019693-1021407 GCF_003031625.1 Empidonax traillii | reverse complement strand
AAAAAAAAAAAAAAAAAAACCAAACAAAAAAAACACAATTCTGAATCTATTTCAAAACTTTTGTTGTGAAAATGACTGTTTTGTTTTTCAGGGATATCAGCACAAATCATAGGTTTCTGTAGTTATCTTGTCTTTTCCATGGGTATGGAACTTTAAAATTTAGGACAAGTTTATAGTCAATTCTTTGGTATCTCTTTTGCTCTCAGTACAGAGCAAGAGTGCTGAGGAACTAAACAACACTGGGACAGGTTCTCAGCTGCATGAAGATCTGGTCATAGAGCCTGCAAATGACGAATATTTACCTCCCTTTAGAGTTTTTATGGAAATTAAAGCAGGTCTGAGATAGATATGATTTGGTTTGTTTTTTTTTTTAAGGTCTCTATGTCAGATAGCATAAATAGATACTTCAAATTCTGTTTGGTAATCCCCATCTCTGTAACTGTCCCAGACAGCTGTGGCACATATCTGCATGTACATGAAACAACTGCTCTTTTATGAGATTATATTAAAGGCAGATTGCATCAGCAAATTATACCCACAATGATTTTATATTATTGAAAGTTTTTCAAAAAGTACTGTCATCCTTGGCTAATTCACTTTACCTGATAATTTTAATTGCATTGGGTTTATTTACATTTTATGTATCTATATATTTTTTAGATTCTTCCTTAATTTTTAAAAAATATTTTTCATCTTTATTTTCCCTCAGAGGAAGGGAACTGTGCAACTGGGACCCATGAAAATTACAAAGCTAGGAAATCAGTATTCACCTACCATTTGCCATCTAACTCCAGTGTCCAACAAATAGCAGGCAAAATAAACATAATAAGAAAATGCTGCATGCCTTCCTGGAAAACCTTCATAAGACTCAAGTCCTGTCTGAGACACATGTAAAACTATTTTACAATTCTCATTCAATAAATACAACTCCTCATCCTGAATAGGAAGTATCAAAATAACTCTAGTTAAGCAGCAGAGTCTGTACTTTCTCTGTCTTATTCTGGCTTTTTTTCCCCCACAAAGAGGTAAACTCTAGAGAGGCATCTGCTTCCCAAATACAGTAATTATGAATCAATAATTCCTTTCATACAGAGCTACCAGCCTCAGGGTGGCAGTTCCTATGGCCAGGTAAGCATCAGTCAGTCATCAGTCAGAATGCAGCCTTTGAGAAATGGAGAGCCATGGCACAGCAAAAGCACTTAGCAATCCCTCAGAAGTTGATCTTTAAAGCACATTGTCTCTGAAAGTGTGTGTTATCCATGTACTGCTTATTCATCTGGAATCCCAGCGTGTGAGATCATGGCACTCAGCACCCTCGTGAGAGCCAGGAGCATGTCCTGCTCCTCATACTGCCCTGCACAGCTTTAGGAAGCAGTTGCTTCCTTTCCCTAATGCAGGTGGAGTTCCGTAGCAAAAGGCAAGTAACCAAATTATGTCCTTGTCCTAGGGTGGGCCAAGTTTCTCAGGCAGCAGCAGTTCCTATGGCCAGGTAAGCAAACTAAATATTCCGTAGGAAGTTCTTGACTGCTGTCTCTGTGACCAGAATGACTGGCAGATTTTGGAGAGTGATGTTTCCCTTGGCAGTCTGCATCTTGATTTGAGTCATGGCTTCTGCAGCCCAGCTGCCAGCATACTGCTGTCTCCTTTGTGTTTTTTGAGAACTCCCCAAGCAGCTGTATTTTCATAAACATTATGCTCTTTAAAGAAGCCTCTT
>NW_020955540.1:1007927-1018566 GCF_003031625.1 Empidonax traillii | reverse complement strand
TACAAAGGAGTGCATGTAGGTGTCAGCTTTCTGATGCACTATAGTGTTCAACAGCCACAATACTTTACCAGAAGATTCACAGTTGGATGTAGATGATCTTTTACCTTTTAAGCAGCCAGGCATCTAAAACACTTGAAAATTTGTTTATGTATTTGAAATGGAGAAAAGGAATGAAAATTAGTATTGGGATTACAGGATGCTCTTCTTTTTTTCCAAAGCAGGGTGGATCTTCTTCAAGTAGCAGCAGTGGTTGTGGACAAGTAAGTTCCTTTTTCTCCAAACTATTTGAAAACTAGATGCAACTTTCTTTCCAGTAGTGACATATTTTTCAATAAGTTACATAATGTTTGCTAGTTTCAATCAATTGTTTTCATTGTTGCATGGATTTATCTAGCACAGAGATCAGGAAAGGCTGATACTGTTTGTCATTGTACCCAGTAGGAAGTGCTTCTCCCATTTAGAGTTACACACTGAAGACAGAAAAGTGATTAATCTCTCTACTTAATAAACAGATCAAATCTTTCCTTGGGAATTTTTGGGTGTTGCTCAATTTATTTTCTATAGAAAAAGATAGAAAAGACTTTTCTGTAGAAAAGTCTAGCTTTATGGGATTAGAGAGTGGCTCCTGTGGAACAGGAATTAAATTAGTAGTTTTCATCCTGGTTCCATTTCAACTTGTATAGGTCTACAACAGTCTTCAGTGATGAGATCCCAAATGAAAGGATCATGAGTGTAGTAAAACTACGATTAAATAAATATATTGAGGAAAGAATTGAAGCTAAATATAAATACAGACATTTTCACAAGTATTTAGCAGAAATATTAGGATTGGTGTAAGTTAAGCACGAATGGAAATGCATGTGAAAGCATCTTAAGAAGCAGTACAACATGGACACAGATAAAACAGCAATGAAACTGATAAACACTGAAAAATGTATTCCTTCGACCTGTATTCCTGTGTCACAGGTGACATTTTGGCTGTAGCCAAAATATACCCAAAACAGGAAATAAAAGGTATTAGCAGCAGCCTTGACTAAAATCTATGGTGAGTGAATCTAGCAAGATGGTCACACTGAGATAGACAGTCACTCATCAGTAACAGCTGATTGCGAAAAAAAAAAACAAAACCCACCAACAGTTAATCTTTATTAAGATCAAGGATGATTTTTAAGAGGAACTAGGATGTTACAGAGAGACATCAATTGCCAGCCTACCTTTCTTTCCATGTGGCTCACAAGTAGTCCTCCTTTGATCACCTGTGTGATTGTGTCTTGATGCTTCTGAGTATTTGAGGATCAAAGTGACAGAGGGTAAAGCCACACACCTAAAAGATTAAGTAAAATTAAACTCACCCTCTGTAAAGTTTTGTGTTGAGTTTGGTTACACTAATTCTCACAGAAGAAATTTTAAGAAAGCTAATTACTTCGAAAGAATAATGAAAATTTGGGCATTTACCTTTTTGTTTGTTTGGTTTTTTTTAACAGGGTGTTTCATATGATAGCAATCCCTGCCACCAGGTAAATGCTCTTTCTGCTCTTATTTTAAGATGCATCCAAAATTAGTTTTGCCACTAACTCAATGAGCAACAACTTCAGATTCATGCAGCACAAATCTATGTAATCTTACCAGTCAGGAGATTAGAACTCACCATCTTCCTGTACACAGGAGTATCACAGGGGCTTTGGAGTCTTTCCTCCCCCCTTTTTCCTAGGATTATATCTGTGACAAGTCTAGCTTTATAGCGCATTAAGGTCAGATTCTGGAAAGAAGAACTATGCTGCAGAGTTGCTTAACTAGCATGACTTAAATCAGGGCTGGAGCTCACCAGCCTCTCTGGGGACTTCTGTCAAAAGTCAGAAAATATTTTAGGACTGCCACCTGAGGTTGCTGGAACAAACTGGCTGAAGAATTAGTTCAGTTTGTGCAGGGAGCTAGAGACAGCTACATGTGTATTTGTTACAAGTTTCAATGTTGGAACTGTCAAAACCACTATCCTAAAGGGTGTCAGCTGTGTTTAAAGAAGTAGTCTCTGTCACGTTGAAAATTAGTAAGAAAACAGCAATAGATGATTTCTATTTCATGATACTTCTTTTGATTCTTACTGCGTTTTTACAAGGAATAGAAAAATGAAGTAGATTATTGTATCAACAAATACTGTGTTTTATAAACCTATACTGTATTTATAAATATACAAACAACATAGATGATGCTAAAATATATTATTATAATTTGGTATAGTGTATACAGTGCACCATATGTAATATATTACTATGACTTGAAAGGATAATATATTACATAGTTATGTAATTATTTTATAATAGCATTTCAATTTTTTTCTTTGTAAGGAGGAATTATTCTTTTGTAAGACTAAAGGAGATGCTTAAATTTTGTTCTAAAATCTGCTAAAACATTGAAAGATAATACTTTTTATTTCATTTTCCTTTGCCTCTTCTGAATGGAGCCTCAGTCCAACTTTAGTGAATGGCAAATATCCCACTCACTTCAATAGCTTAGGATTTCACTGTTCTTATTATACATTTCTGGCGCTAATGCTTCTAAAAAATGCCTTTTCTGATTTCACTTGGAGAGGTTACCTTGCTCTTCTAAAGGGGGCATGTTGAAACATACTGAGTATTTTATTTAAAACCTATTTCTCGAGGTCATGGTGTCTCCCAGGTCACAGCTTTCTGTGTAATAATGCAACCAGGAGAATTTTTCATATATTTCTTATATAGTCTTTGCCTTTGCACTATTGGCAGTCTGTGCTTACTACATTAGAAGTTATATCCATGTTGCATATAGACCTTTCCTTCTTACTCTTCCTAAACAAGTATCATAACTTTCACTAAAAATATTCCATATCCAAACAGCAAGTGTCTAAATCATGCCTAATTTTTGTCATAATTTACAGGGTGGATCACAGGGTGGATCACAGGGTAGTCAGGTAGGCAGCTCTTTATTATCCATAGGTAAAAACTTTTCAAGCATTTCTAATTCAGAGAATAGTTTTCTTGCTCATGAGGGTATAGACACTTGCAGGGCCTCCCCAGCTCCAGCCTGTAACTCATTCCCTGCAAACATACTTTTTATCAGCCCTGAACTTCCACTTACATAGAAAGAACTCGGCTACCTAAGATAGCTCTGTGCATTCTGATAAAATTAAGCTCTCCAGCATTTTAACTGTTGCTGTTTTGTTTTCACAGGGTGGATCATACTCACAAAACTATGGTGGTAGCCAAGTAAGTACTAGATTATTATTGCCTCTCACTGGGATCTTACGAGCTTTTACTTGGTTGATCAATATCCAATCTTCAATACTATAATATTAATTCTAATAATTTTTTGTTGTTGCTTCTTAGCAGAGTGGATCATCATCCTCACAAAATTATGGTAGCAACCAGGTAGGTAGACCTTGATTTTCTCCTGGTAAGAATTCTTATCATAAGTTACCCAGATATCTTTGAAGTTGTATTTGTTCAAAGGAATCCTAGGCAATTGTTTATTCCAGCTTTACAGTTGCTGAAGAAAATCAATTTCTTCTGATGTAGGGTTTATATTTTTTTTGTAGGATGGATCCTACTCACAAAACTACGGTGGTGGCCAAGTAAGTAATATTCTATTTCTCTACTTATACATCACTTCATATAAGTTTTAGATAGTCTGCTCAAAATCAGGTTTCTACATCCTGATTTTGGTTTGTTTGTTTTAAAGGGTGGATCATCCTCCTCAGACACCTATTATGATAATCAGGTAACTAGTTCTTTCTTTCTCCTAATTACATATTATTTGTAGTCCCTGCATCATCTTTCTCAAAGATGTAATAAAACTTGGTTGCTTCTCTGCTCTTTGTGTTTTGGATTGGGTTTGGGTGTTTTTTTCTTTACTGAAGATTGGAACATTCCCTGCAAGCAACTATTAGCAGCTATGGATTTGGCTCCTTTCTTCTTATTCTTATAAAGCTCTTAATTCAATTTAACTCAGATTTTCCTTTGCATGAGCATCTCTTCTGGTTTTCAGAGTACAATATCAAAGTGTATTTTTAGTAATCTATTTGGTGAGGAAATAACTGGTATCTGCTGTTTTTTCTAGGATTCACAATATTCCCCAGATGATAATCCCAATGCTTGTGATGATGTGAGTGTGCTTTCTCTAATACATATTCACCACATTTTCTGTGTAGATGAGAAAATATTGCACTGCTAGATGCAGTCTTTTGAGCAGAATGATCCAGACAGAATGCTGAGTTCCCACACTAATAGCTGTTTCAGCAACTGCATTTTTCTTGCTGAAAGTTGTCATGTATGTGTTTACAGATACAGTTCATGCTTTTAAATGCATTTAACTTGATAAAATGAAATATGGATAAAAGTTTTTAAGGGCTTTGCAGTAACAGAAGACTTTCCCCAAAATCTAAGGATACAATTTATAGAAATTAAAAAAAAAATCTAAAAGGAAATATTTAAATACATACAGTGAATGAAAGAAGTAGTGATGGATATTCCACTACTTTTCATGTTCCATTTCTACCAGTCTAAAGTTGCTATTAAAATGTTTTTCAGATTGTAAATGTAGAATTTCAAACTAATTTAGACAAGGCTGTGGAGAATGTAAGCAACAAGTGGAATATGTCCATATTTGGTATCAGAAAAAAATTAGTTTTCTGTAAGCTTACTGTGTTTAAAAAATTCTTTAAAAAAGGCATAATTTATTATTTTCCAGAGTGACACTACTTACAGTGCCAAGAGTCAGGTAAGTACTTAGTTTCTCCTGTAGTATTCAAGTTCTTATGATTAATGACAGTGTTAGTAACTGAACACTTCCACATTAGACCCATGGACCTCTAACTGCAGTGTATGATTGTTTTATAGTACCCTTCAAAAAGTTAATTATTTCTCTGTACTCAAGGTTGTTGTACAATTATTAAAAACTGCACAATGCTGAATATATACTGATACATTTTCTTCATAGTGAATGCACTTTGACTGGATAGTTTTTGGGAATTAACCACCTGTGTACATGAGACATGTAGCTACCTCCAGCTTTTTTCACTTGTTCAAATTTAAACTCTCTTTTATGCTGTTGTTGTAAAGTAACATTTGTCCCCAGTAACTCTCTCTCTCTGTCAAGACTTTCCATCTGTCCTACAAACAGAAACTGTGATAAACATGGATAGATTGTGACTAAGCAAATATATTGTTGTGTAAATAAATTACATTTTTCCTTTCTTCTTTCTGTTCATAGAAAAGCTTTTTTCATCTGTCACAGCCTCATTTTGTTGTACTGCCATCTAGAGTAACCTCCTGTCACCAGATACTTGCCTTTTCTTCAGTTGTCAGCCATACACTGTACTGCTTCATTGCTTTCCCTATTTTTCCTATCTGCTACTTTAGTATTGCACCAAACATGTACAGATTGTTCTCCAAACCATGATGATTTAGCTGAGGGAGAGTCTTCAAGGCAGGAACTTCTGATTGAACAGGGATAAAGGGAAAACAGACAAAGAATATGCTTTTTAAGACCCTTAATGATATTAAAAATATTCAGACATTTTCATCTTCCAAAATATGTGACCTTGACAAGCAGTAGATTTTTGCTAAAGTATTTAGTGCAGATAACTCCACTTATAAACTCCACTTTCGGCTGCTTTACAGAGTTCTGGTGGTTGTGCAAAGAAGAAAGTTCTCGTTGCCCGAGTAAGTAACATTTTTTCTTTTCTTTTTTGACTGCTTGTAGGATTTTAGCCCTAACTTTACCTAATTTGTCCTAATTATGACTAATTTTTTCTGAAAATATGTTGTTCTAATTAATATTCTTCTACTTAAGGAAAAATTAAAATAAAATTACTTGGCTGTTTGCTCTTTGCACAAGTTTCTTTATAGGAAATATAAATATATGAAAAAGAGACATGCAAATCACGCTTTGAAGTAGAGGGCAGCTTAAATTCCTGCTCCTCATTAAGCACATACAGAGTTGGTCCGAGCTACAGTTAATATTAAATGAATATCAGACAAACAAAGGACAGCTAAAAATTTAGCTTATAAGAAAGACAGAATAATGAAGTAAGAAAGAATAATGTTTGGTAATTTACTGTGCTCAGCAGGTTGTGGAGAGGATTGTATAGCTTTAAGTCAGACTCAGCAGTAGCCTATAAAAATTATGTGCAAATAACCTTTTATTTTACAATAAGACATTCCTACTCAATGTATGTAATAAAGGATCTGGAGCTGGTATAAATAAATACAGGGGGGAAAAAAGAAGGCTTATTACTCATCAGAGAGTTTTAATCTCCTAATAGCTAATGTTCCTGTTTTTTGCAGGATACATCACATGCTTTAAGTAGAAGAGCCTATGATGTACAGGTAAACCATTCTTGTCACCTTTTCTGAGCGACTGCTGCTGTTACAGCTCCCTGCTGTATTACCTACAAAAAGAAGGATTTAGTTTCCACAACAGAGAATTCTGTTTAGGTTTAGGAGGTTCTCTCCCAATAGCACTGTATTACCCTTACTGAAAAATGTGTCCTTTTTTATTTCCCCACAGAATGCATCTTCTCCTTCAAACAGCAGCCACACTGATGTCCAGGTAATAACATAGTGTCAGGTGCATGATATCATTGCAAGGAGCTTTCTGATAAATTATATTACATTCTGAAAGTTAGGTTCCACTAATTTTTCTGTGCTGAAGGATGCTATTTTGATTTGGCAGCATTTTCCCTATAACATTATAATTTTGCACAGTTGTAAATAGTGATAAGCAGGTAAGCATCACAGGGGTTTCTTGACGTAACATTTTGTAGAAGTCATTTGCAAAACACCAAAAAAAATTAGCTTTAGAATCTTTTATTTAGAAACAGTCCTGCTCTAGTGCTGGTAGTGGCCAGATATATAATTGTTTAATTTTAAATTTGATAAGTAGGTACATTTCAGGGTTATGTACTTCTGTTACAAAAGTAGAACCAACTTTCATATTCTGTAGGATCATGTACTGACACAGCAGTGTATATGTTAGAGAATTTAGTGAAACTTAACTGATCCGGAGTGGTACTTGATTCTGTTTTTATTCAAGCATCAGCTTCCCAGACACCCTGAATCCTGCTACATCCCACATTATGTAGTTTTAACACCAGCATAGTCCTCTGTCTCAAGAGAGTTTGCAATCTAATTCAATAGTGCAGTCAGATTTATAAGCTCCAGAAACTAACAGTTTTCTTAATTAGTTTTCCTGATACCCATTCCCTGTGTATGGTATCAAGCTACTAATTAGTTTCCATCCAAATTTATGTTTTCACAATGATTCAACAGATAGTGCTTGTTCATGCAGGAAAGTAGTAGAAAGAGTTTGTCACCTTACTTCTCACTACATAATTTTTTACTTCAGATTCTGATAAAATGCTTTGATAAAATATAATTGTTTTCTTCAAAGGGTGGATCATTCGTTGCAACCAGTGGTGGATCAAGTAATCAGGTCAGGATTTTCTTTATTTTTAAGTAGTCTTGTCCATATTGCTTCTAGCAATTAAACTAATGCAATTCAGGAGTCAGAGTTTAGGTGAAGTAGTTTTGCATGGAGGATTGGTCATGTTAGGCATTAAATTGCAAATGAAGTGACTGTTCAGATTAAATTTGTCGGAAGTAACTCTGAAGTCACTATTGAACACTGTTTCAATTCCATGTATGGTTTCTTGGTGAGAGCACTATGGGGATTCTCTGCACTCTTGACTAACTTGATGCTTCTGTCTTGCTGAGCATCTGTCCTTGAGACATAGCACCAAGAGATGTACTCTCAGTCCAACTTCCAAAACAAATGTTAACTATTCAGAGCTGTGCTGTCCCCTCATTTGTTCTAAATGTAGGAAAGGTCACAGCTACTCTGTAATCCCACAACCTTTCTTCCCCTAAACTGCTTCATATCTGAAATAAGATTTTATTTTAAATTTCCACGGAGCAATAATTGTGTCCTTTTTTTAAAAAATTTATAGGGTGGTTGCATTTGCCCTGATGGAAGCAGTGGTCACAGACAGGTAATTATTTTTCTGAGTTTATACTTTGATCTACGTAATGGAGTACCTTGAATTAATCACCTAGTAAATATGGACACTTGGTAAACACTGAGCAATAATCTTCATTTCCTTAGTATGAGTAGAACTACATACAATGAAACAGAAGAATGAGTTCCACTTTACTTGAGCTGGAAAATTACTATTCAGCCACTAACTTCCTGTAGCTGTGCTTGGTGACCCAGATGTTTTGCCACTTGACTGTTATGTGCTAATTATTGATTACTTTCAAAAAATAGTCATTATCCCTCATAGTAACCACAGAATTTCATTGCATCCAGATTAGTTTCCTTATCTTTCTAACTGGTGCAATAAAATACTGTGACTAAAATATCAAAATCTGTAAGTGTTTCTTAAATCAACATTTAAACTGTTCTTTCCCATAAAGAGAATCACTGTAATTTCATTGTCACTTGCACTGGATAAACTTTTCTCTTAGGCAATGCCTCTGGGCTGGGAAAAAGGCCAAGGAATGTGCTTACCTGGACATTCTAGAGTAGTTTTACCAGGCTTCTGGCTTTGCCTGGCAAAGCCAGATGAGCTCGGATTTTAAAGTCACCTTTCTTCTACCAGAGTACTTATTTTGAAGCTTTTATTGAAGTTGTATTTACATAAAACCATTTGAATGGTGTCATATTTTTTTTTTAGTTTTCAATTTCAACAAGAAACATTTTTGGATTATTCTTTCTATTAACCCCATGTTATTTAAACAAACTAACAGTGTAAAGAAATTACTGCTTTCTGAACTTAACTTCACTAATTTAAAATAAAGGGCAGTAATTTTGGTAAGGTAGAATACCACCTCTTTCACCTAATTGAGGCTGAGCAATACTCATGACCTATATGTTTTAAAATATAAACTATTAAAATAACTAATACTGAAACTTAGTTGAGGAAAAACCTTTTTTTATCATGTGATTGTAAATCTACATCAACAAATCCATCTCAAGGGAAAAGGTGGACATCTTTATGCAAGTTTTCATTCTAGTGAGCCCTTTTCTTTACATGTTTTAATGGTTGCAAAAAAAGGACTTAGTTTTTAAGAGGAATCCACCACATCTTGGTTGAGGAGAGGAGAGTGTATGTATTTAGTTGCTATCAAAAAAATTTTCAGCACCCAGAAAAGCAGACATCGAAATTGGATACAGTAGAAAATCAATTCACAGTGTAAATGTGTCCACTTTGATTCACAAGAGAGTTGTTTTCCACTTTGCAGTTTTATCAGCTGATCAAATTAACTTATGATAAACTAGGTAGCAATAGACTTGATCTTTGCCTTCACTCAGCAGTAAAATCTAGCAATCTTTGCAAGGAATAGGTTGAATTAAAAACTAGAACTATCTTCATTTTCTATCCAGAGCCCTCTACATGTAGCAGCTACAGTGCCTTAGATTAGCATGAAAACAGATTTGCCATGATAAGTAGGCACATTCTTCTGAATAAAAAAGCAAGCAATAGGTAGATGTATATGTACAAATAAATCATCATTCATAAATCTTACATAAAAGAGAGAGTTATCTACTTTCATGAAGATTCTTCAGTACAGGAGGAAAATTCCTGCAAAAAGTTTTCTTTTAAATTTAAAAGCTGTGAGTTACACAAAGGTCTCTTCAAACCTGGAAACTATTAGAGATTAAGGGTCAAGATAAATCAAGAGATATTTAAACGATCTTGTTTCAAAGAAAAATGGTTTTCCTTATGTGGAATCTCAAATGTCTCACACTGCAATTATTCTGCTTTTTCTCCAAGTTTCATCTGAAGGCAAGCCCTTAGTCTGCTTAGTCTCTGAGGAAGCAGTCTAACCATAGAATAATACTTTCCCTGTTTAGTATATGAAGGGGATGTGGCAGTAATAGTGGATGCTATGGACTGGTAAATAGCTCTCTTTTAAGTGGTGAGCTGAAAAATCTGCTCCCCTAAATACTATTTACACTTTGGAAGTTCAGTGTTACGGCAATTTTTAAAAAGACCATCAAGATCATGATCGTCTATAACAACAGAGTCTGCAAGGTACGACGTAGGGTTCTGTGATTAGAAAGAGTAAAATTAAATGTTATTACTACTTTCAGATCTTTTAATCTGAAGAGAAAAAATCAGAACCTGCTAGTTTTCCTCATCTCTAACAAAAAAAAAAAAAAAAAAAACCAGCGTTCTTTTTCAATGTTTGCTGTAATGTGGTCTTCAAAAGCTTTATTTGAAAGAACAGAAATTCAGAATAGACTCATTTATGTAAATGTCTGTTTGCAAGAAAATAGCTAGTCTGTGTTTTCATTTCAGGGAGCCCCAGGTTATCCACACAGCACATATTCTGGTAACCAGGTAAACATTCAGATAAAATGCCCCATTCAGTAGCTCCATCCAAAACCTTCCCTTGAAGGAGCAAACAAATACAAACCAGTAACCCATTCTGTCTTTGCACAGGGAGGGCCTTTCTACTATCCTGGAGGATCCTATGGACAGGTAGTAGTTCTTCCTCCCTCCCGGGGAGAACACAGACTCCCATCCTCCTGGGTCCATCACTCCCAGTATTGTGGGTGCTAAGACTTGTCATAATTAGAAACCTGATTGTTGTCCCTTAAAGCA
>NW_020955540.1:1004130-1007220 GCF_003031625.1 Empidonax traillii | reverse complement strand
TTGGGAGAACAATTCAACTGCAAACCAGTAAATTTCTGTTTTCTGTTCAGGGAGGACCTTCCTTCTCTCCTGGTGGATCTTATGGACAGGTAGGTGTTCTTTTTTGTAGAGATAACAGAGTTCTTTTATCTTCATTGTTATATTCCCCATATAGTGGCTGTTGTGAAATTTAACACCCAAGAATTGAATCAACTGTTTGTAACTTACAACATGAAATCTATCAGAGGAAAAGATTAAACTGTATTTACAAATTCCATGGAAGAATCTTTCATCCAAATAAGAAAATCAGTGATAAAAAGTTCCTTTTGGTTTAACAGTATTGCCCTAGAGTGAGAGTTGGGTACATTGGTATTTACACCATCCTGTTTGCAAGAAAATAGCTAGTCTGTGTTTTCATTTCAGGGAGCCCCAGGTTATCCACACAGCACATATTCTGGTAACCAGGTAAACATTCAGATAAAATGCCCCATTCAGAAGCTCCATCCAAAACCTTCCCTTGAAGGAGCAAACAAATACAAACCAGTAACCCATTCTGTCTTTGCACAGGGAGGGCCTTTCTACTATCCTGGAGGATCCTATGGACAGGTAGTAGTTCTTCCTCCCTCACCGGGAGAACACAGACTCCCATCCTCCTGGGTCCATCACTCCCAGTATTGTGGGTGCTAAGACTTGCCATAATTAGAAACCTGACTGTTGTCCCTTAAAGCAGAAAAATTAACCCTGATGTAACCCAGAGGTGTGAAGTTTGACAGAGAACAGAACAGACTGATATCTGCAGCTTCCTTGCAGAATACAACTTTCAGCAGGCTAAGAAAGTTGCCACCAGAAGATTTCTTCTAGTGTAACAGTAATGGTCTTGAATTTTATTCAGATACATAAAACTTAGCTCCAAATTGGGAGAAAGAGTATATGGAGAGAACTGGATATGCAGGTATTTAAACTCTTGTCTGCAAGAAAATAACTGGTCTGTGTTTTTCTTCTAGGGTGGCCCAGGTTCTTCCCACAGTTCTTACTCTGGTAACCAGGTAAATATTCGGGTCACTGCATCTTCACAGGAGCAGTGGGAAAGTATTCTTTGGGAGAACAATTCAACTGCAAACCAGTAAATTTCTGTTTTCTGTTCAGGGAGGACCTTCCTTCTCTCCTGGTGGATCTTACGGACAGGTAGGTGTTATTTCTTGTTTGTGGAGACAGAAGAGTTCTTTATTTTCATTCCTATTCTGTCTTTGAAAGATGGAAAACACTTTCCCGAGGGAACCAAATTAACCAGCTTTCTTTGTTTTCTTTACAGGGAGGATCTTCTGTTTATGATGGTAGCAGTGAATCCTATGGTCAGGTAAGTACTCTTTTTTTCCTCCTTGTGTAAAGGGTGCTGAGGGCAAATACTCTGGGTCAAATATACAGCTATATTCTGTATTTTGCCTCTCACTATATTTTAATGAAAGTGAGCTTTTTCTTTGAGGAGTGAATGAATTTGTATATACTTCCAGGCTACTTAGTTAAAAGCTTATAGGGGAGTAAAAAGTGGGGTGCCTCCAACCTTTAAGGCTTGTTCTCCTCAATAATAATAGCTTTGAATTACCTAGAAGATTAGGGTCTCTTCAAAAGTGGAATTAGAATTTGAGTTAAAAAATATGTTAAATTAGTGCTTTACAGTGACAGGAGTTGCTCAAGAGCCATTCTTATAACTAGATAGATAATCATACTTTTAAAATCTTCCCAGAAGGGGATCCTTAGAGTCAGTGTCCAAAAAAAAAAAAAAAAAAATTCCCAATATGAGAATTATTCTGTTCACAATATGAGAATTGTTTATGTTTTCTGAACAGGGTGGATCTTCTGCATATAGTGGTGCTGAGTCTTATGGCCAGGTAATTGTTATTTGTCTCCTACACCAAAAGCTTAAGCTTGCTCTGTTGGTTATTATGTGCACTGAGTTCTAGATTTCAGTTATTTTTAAGTGAGCATGACCACAGAAATGCTGGTTTGTCTTTTGTTTCTCTTTAATTTACCCTTTCACAACTCAAGTGGAGGGAGCCCTGCTAACTGTGCCCTGTGACTATTCTGTGCTGTAACTACGTCATTGTTTATGCATTAGCTCATTCAAAAGGAAAACATTTTGTGCATTTACTTTATATACTTCACTTATGCAGAAGCTGTTGAAAGTATAAATAATGGGATTTTTTAATATAAAGAAGGATTAACTTTGCAAATGAACTTCATCTAAAATTTTTCCTTACAAAAATTATGTTTGCAAGGAGGGTTTTTTCCCAGCCTCTTCTGCTTAAGCAACAGGTAAAATTATATATTTTTTTCTTTCCTTGCACATTCACTGGTTAAGGTAAAATTGAAGATTCTAAGTGGTTTGTTATTTTTATTCTTTTATTTTAAATTCTCCATAATTTGGAACATGTGAGACTCCTTTTTATATGAAAGTAAATGTTTTTTTCATTATTTTATAGGATTCGCCTTCCATGGCAGGCAGTGAAACTGATGAGAGCGTAAGTGTTTTTCTCAACCATAACAATAACTTAATTCATGACCTTTTAAAGTATCTAGGTGCTTACATGGACCTTTATCTCATAATCTTATCTCTAAGAACTCCTTCACCTTACATGCTAACCATGTGTTGTTCATCATTTTCTACAGTAACTTCTTTGAAATTATATTTTTTCCATAGAGAAAGGAAAATGTAGACCTAAATTATGTCATACTGTTGTGATATATATGATAAGTGCTTTGCAAATTAAAATTGCGGTTACAACAGTTCTGCCTTGTAGCAATCATACATTTTTAATTGGTTATTAGAAGTAGTAATTACAAAGGAAACTCTTTATTTCCCAAATTCCACCAAAATGCAGTGTTATTATGTGACTACTTCCCTCTCCTTCCATCCCCAATTCCCACTACACTTCATTTGTGTTTTTCCAATGCCAGACGTATAAGATTCAAGTTCCTTCATCTATATATTACATAGGAATGGTCTGGGTTTGTGTAGTGTGGTGAAAACTGCCTGCTTTTCTGTTTAAGGAGATGCCTTTTCTCCTGACTAAAGTATATTTCCTAATAATTATGCTGAAGTTGTTTATAAAA
>NW_020955540.1:1002008-1004109 GCF_003031625.1 Empidonax traillii | reverse complement strand
GTGGCCCAGGTTCTTCCCACAGTTCTTACTCCGGTAACCAGGTAAATATTCGGGTCACTGCATCTTCACAGGAGCAGTGGGAAAGTATTCCTTGGGAGAACAATTCAACTGCAAACCAGTAAATTTCTGTTTTCTGTTCAGGGAGGACCTTCCTTCTCTCCTGGTGGATCTTATGGACAGGTAGGTGTTATTTCTTGTTTGTGGAGACAGAAGAGTTCTTTATTTTCATTCCTATTCTGTCTTTGAAAGATGGAAAACACTTTCCCGAGGGAACCAAATTAATCAGCTTTCTTTGTTTTCTTTACAGGGAGGATCTTCTGTTTATGATGGTAGCAGTGAATCCTATGGTCAGGTAAGTACTCTTTTTTTTCTCCTTGTGTAAAGGGTGCTGAGGGCAAATACTCTGGGTCAAATACACAGCTATATTCTGTATTTTGCCTCTCACTATATTTTAATGAAAGTGAGCTTTTTCTTTGAGGAGTGAGTGAATTTGTATATACTTCCAGGCTACTTAGTTAAAAGCTTATAGGGGAGTAAAAAGTGGGGTGCCTCCAACCTTTAAGGCTTGTTCTCCTCAATAATAATAGCTTTGAATTACCTAGAAGATTAAGGTCTCTTCAAAAGTGGAATTAGAATTTGAGTTAAAAAATATGTTAAATTAGTGCTTTACAGTGACAGGAGTTGCTCAAGAGCCATTCTTATAACTAGATAGATAATCATACTTTTAAAATCTTCCCAGAAGGGGATCCTTAGAGTCAGTGTCCAAAAAAAAAAAAAATTCCCAATATGAGAATTATTCTGTTCACAATATGAGAATTGTTTATGTTTTCTGAACAGGGTGGATCTTCTGCATATAGTGGTGCCGAGTCTTATGGCCAGGTAATTGTTATTTGTCTCCTACACCAAAAGCTTAAGCTTGCTCTGTTGGTTATTATGTGCACTGAGTTCTAGATTTCAGTTATTTTTAAGTGACCATGACCACAGAAATGCTGGTTTGTCTTTTGTTTCTCTTTAATTTACCCTTTCACAACTCAAGTGGAGGGAGCCCTGCTAACTGTGCCCTGTGACTATTCTGTGCTGTAACTACATCATTGTTTATGCATTAGCTCATTCAAAAGGAAAACATTTTGTGCCTTTATTTTATATACTTTACTTATGCAGAAGCTGTTGAAAGTATAAATAATGGGATTTTTTAATATAAAGAAGGATTAACTTTGCAAATGAACTTCATCTAAAATTTTTCCTTACAAAAAGTATGTTTGCAAGGAGGGTTTTTTCCCAGCCTCTTCTGCTTAAGCAACAGGTAAAATTATATATTTTTTTCTTTCCTTGCACATTCACTGGTTAAGGTAAAATTGAAGATTCTAAGTGGTTTGTTATTTTTATTCTTTTATTTTAAATTTTCCATAATTTGGAACATGTGAGACTCCTTTTTATAGGAAAGTAAATGTTTTTTTCATTATTTTATAGGATTCGCCTTCCATGGCAGGCAGTGAAACTGATGAGAGCGTAAGTGTTTTTCTCAACCATAACAATAACTTAATTCATGACCTTTTAAAGTATCTAGGTGCTTACATGGACCTTTATCTCATAATCTTATCTCTAAGAACTCCTTCACCTTACATTCTAACCATGTGTTGTTCATCATTTTCTACAGTAACTTCTTTGAAATTATATTTTTTCCATAGAGAAAGGAAAATGTAGACCTAAATTATGTCATACTGTTGTGATATATATGATAAGTGCTTTGCAAATTAAAATTGCGGTTACAACAGTTCTGCCTTGTAGCAATCATACATTTTTAATTGGTTATTAGAAGTAGCAATTACAAAGGAAACTCTTTATTTCCCAAATTCCACCAAAATGCAGTGTTATTATGTGAC
Source organism: Empidonax traillii (assembly GCF_003031625.1). Classification (NCBI taxonomy): domain Eukaryota; kingdom Metazoa; phylum Chordata; class Aves; order Passeriformes; family Tyrannidae; genus Empidonax; species Empidonax traillii. The sequence goes on along the minus strand of NW_020955540.1, from coordinate 1,002,226 downwards.
TACTTCCCTCTCCTTCCATCCCCAATTCACACTACACTTCATTTGTGTTTTTCCAATGCCAGACGTATAAGATTCAAGTTCCTTCATCTATATATTACATAGGAATGGTCTGGGTTTGTGTAGTGTGGTGAAAACTGCCTGCTTTTCTGTTTAAGGAGATGCCTTTTCTCCTGACTAAAGTATATTTCCTAATAATTATGCTGAAGTTGTTTATAAAA
>NW_020955540.1:932298-1001662 GCF_003031625.1 Empidonax traillii | reverse complement strand
TCACACTACACTTCATTTGTGTTTTTCCAATGCCAGACGTATAAGATTCAAGTTCCTTCATCTATATATTACATAGGAATGGTCTGGGTTTGTGTAGTGTGGTGAAAACTGCCTGCTTTTCTGTTTAAGGAGATGCCTTTTCTCCTGACTAAAGTATATTTCCTAATAATTATGCTGAAGTTGTTTATAAAACTTTACAAGTTTAGTCTCTGCCTGAAGTAATTGATCATAATTTAAATGGATTTTCAGTAAGTCTGGTCCTGGTTAGTAGGAAACTGTTCTCTGCAAATAATTAGAAATTCAGCTGTGCTCGTCAGCCACAATTATAGTGGGTCATTAGTTTCAATGTAGTTTCTGTACCAAAATCTTCTTATGGATATTTAAGAAAGCTAAAATATGATACCAGAGGGCCCAGAAAGCCCTCTGAAAGAAAGCAAGGTGTAACAACATTGGTGTGTACTACTGAGGTCTTACAAGAACCAAGACAGCTTTTAGAATGCTGGTGCTTTCCTCTGTAACATTCTGGAGGAAATAAAATAGATTGAGATGTGATCTCATTCCTTTATTTCACTGTGTCAGAATCCACCTTCCAAAAGAAATGCTATTCACCAGAAATGAGCAGAGAGAGAACATACAGGTTGCTTATCCTACAGCCTCCATTTTTAACCTTCCCAACAAGCAGTACTTTTCTTTTCCTTCCACCCTTGCTCAGAAAAAAACAGTAATATTTGCCACAGAAATAACTCAATTCTAATGGTTTTTTTTAGGATTCCTCCTCACCATCTGGTAGCCGCCAGAGTGAACGGGTAAGAACTTCTTCCTTATGTATTGTCAGGGTGTCTGACCCAAGGCTTGGCAACTGCCAGCCACCTAAATCCTGGGTGGAAACTGGTGTGGCAGCTTCCAGTGTGGGATAGAAAGTCTTCAAGCACAGAGGGAATGAGGATATGGCTAAAGAGTCAAAGCACTGGTAGGAATCCCAACCGATGCTGAGGTGTGCTCTTGAATATCAAACTCACCTCACAAACGTGATACCACAATTCACTTGTTCAGGATCCTGGGCTTTTAAATCATTGCTTAATTGCAAAGAGCTTCAATACTATGATTTTTACAGCATTTATTCCAAGTGCAACCCTTTGCTTTGCTGTGCTGTTTGAGGGCTTCCATTTTTCTGCCATTTTTACATGGCACCCGCTGTATTTATTCCAATGAGGATTAAATAACACAGACTGAGAAATTATTTTGTTGGAGATATAATAATTATTTAGTTGTTGTTTCCCAAAGAATATCTTCACCAAAAGAGGAATTATCAATAGTCATAAAGAGGCATGTGCTGTTTTATACAGAAAGACAGATTTTAATTTTTGTTATTGAACAATCCATAAGAGAAAATTGCGGAAAGTGGAGAAGCATGGAATGTTTAGCTTCCATCCTGATCTTTCCAGGTTTTGATTTTTGTTTTTTTTCATGTAATTTCAATACATTTTTCCAGGATTTTTATTCCCCAGGAGGCAGCCAGTCAGGTGGACATGTAAGCATCTATTTTATTCATTATTTGCAGTTCTACTATTAAAAAATTATCCCAATGAGTAAACTGTACCAAGCCATTTATTTCCTAGAATTTCTCATGACATCTGGCATCATGTCTTGTGAAATCAAATGGCAAACTGTTTGGAAAGAAAAAATTAATAATTGTATGTCTTCAACATCAGTCTTGATTTCCAAAAGCCATTTTAAGCAAAAATAAATTGCATCTGCTTTTTATAGGGATCATCTTCTCAAGGTGGTGGCTACTCGAGTGGGCAGGTAAATATTAAATCTTTGTATTTTCATCCTGAAGTATCTGCTATACAAACGTTTGAGGCCTCATATTGTATTACAGCAATTCTTTATTTGTGGAAAAGATGGATTTATCCTTCATTCTATATCTCTATGTAAAAGCCCAAGTGTAAGCAGAGTGGTCAAAATACAATTCCTGTCTTAACTGATGTTCTAAGATCAGGAAAAAATAAAGTAATACATATTTAGTCTCAATTTGTATTTTTAAAATAAAAAATAAGTAATTTTAATTTTTTTCAGGCCTCATCATCATCTGGAGGCAGCCAGTATGGTGGGCAGGTGGGAAACTTTTCTTCATTGTTATTGTGAGGGTTTTTTTCCCCTGGTGTACGTATTTCCAGAGAGTATGGCCAGACTGGTAATAACTAAGTTTCCAGACTACTGTGTGGTTCATTTTGTCCTCATTAATCTTTTCATAGATAAAATTTCAAACATAGCTAAAAAAGACAATACACTGTAAACAAATGCACATGTCAAAATTTAAAGAAAAAATTTTAAATGAGAATATAACATTTACAGGGTTCATCTTCTTCAGGAGGCAGCCAGCCTGGTGGACAGGTATGATTTTCTTGCTCCACAGTCTTCAGCTGTGTTAGTGTCAGGCACTCACAATTATCTTTTCATAGCTTTCCTTCACCAGAACTGTTTTCCTTCACCACTGCTCTTTTTGCCCAAAGCCTCAGTGACGCATTTCCTTTTGCCATGTCATTTGGACATTCTGCAGGCCAGAGTAGCCATTAGTAACTATCTGGGCTTCTCTGCCTGCTTTGGTGCTTTTCTTCTTACACATTTCATGCAGATCGACTGTGGAAAGCGAGACACTGAATGGTGAACTCCTGGCCAGCTCTCAGATAGTTTTAGCAGAATAGCAATCACCTGTTTTCTGTATCATCTGTAACAGGACATAGTATTGCATGTACTCCAGGTGCTCTGGCCTCTCTAGGAAAAAAAATTGCTTTCTGCAGTAGTACTCAGAATTTTTTAATCATCCTTCTGGTGAGTAAGGTTTTTAAGGTAAAGACTATACATAAGAAAATATGAAGATAACAAAATTAGCATTTTGTTGCTCCATCAGAGCAGTAAGTGCAGAAATAGTTGCATAGGATGAAATAAGCTCATTTCTAGAAGTTGGGCAGTTAAGAATTTATCTTTATGGTTTGCACACCTGGGATGGTAGCAGTAATTTGAATTGTACATGGAGTCCATTTCATTCCTGTGCTCTTGATATCTTAAATACTTTCTGCATTCTTTACAGGGTGCATGTGATTGTTCTGGGGCAAGTTCTGTAAGTGCTACTTTTTCATTATACATTTTCTGTTACTAAACTATTTAACTGGAAAATTATCAGTGATCCTATTTATTTTTAATTTACTTACTTGAATGTACTCCGAATTTCATATTCATTGTTCCTTTGGTTACTTAGATGTTTCTGATACAGTAGGAGCTATTTCTCATTGAAGAATTCAGTGTTATAGAATCATTGAATCATTTAAGTTGGAAAATGTCTCAAGTCCAACCATTAACTCAGTACTGCCAAGCCCACCACTAAGCCACGTCCCTAAGTGCCACATATACACATCTTTTAAATATATCCAGATGTGGTGACTCAACCCCTTCCCTGAGCAGCCTGTTCCAGTGCTTGATAACCCTTTCAGTGAAGAGTTTGTTTCCTAATATACAATCTATGCCTCCCCTGGACCAACTTGAGGCCATTTCCTCTTGTTCTATTGCTTGTTACTGGAAAGAAGGCACCACCCTCCACCTCACTATAACTTCCTTTCAGGCAGCTGTACAGAGCAATAAGGTCTCCCGAGCCTCCTTTTCCCCAGGCTAAACAATATGACAGATAGATACAATATGATACTTTGTGATTTACAGGCTTCCAGGCCAAAAAAAGACTATTTGTTATCTTGGTAAATTGATAAAAGGAAGTGAAGTCTAAGTGCAATTATTTTCAGACTGTGATAGTTCTTCTTTGAAATGTCATAGAATAGGCATTTTAAGATTTTGTTTCATTTCCAGTTTATGATCAAAGACAAAGGCTAATTTTTCTTTCCTTTTGTTTTGCCCCCTTATAGGGTGGATCCCCTACCTTAGTCAGAAGTGATGCCTCTGCAAATGTAAGCAATCTTCATCATCTTTTAAGTGTGCCCTCTGTTTGCTTTGTCTCCTTTGCTGGAGAGTTTAAAAGAGTCAGTGCCTAATAGAAATCATACATTTGTGAGAATAACATACCTTAGTTTCAGTCAAAAATATAGAGGACATTCATGCAACACTCAGTTTCTCTTTCAATTTGAAATATTTTCATGTAAAGAGAAGTCTTTCAACGAAAAATGTTTGTCATAAATGCAGCTACATAACAGTATATATATATTTACTTGGGGAGTCAGTTCCATTGGCTTCTTTGGAATTCTGTAAAAATACCCCCAAGGATATGGATTTACATGATTGTATTCCTTTCAGATCATTTACTGCAAAAAAAGGTCATTATTCATAGGTCGGTCATCTCATGTTGCTCGCCCTCTCACAGGGATAAGATCATTTTTGCAGGAGAGATCTGTTTGCAGCACTCTCAAGACCAGTTCTGTTCACTGTGTGTTGGAAAGTCATAACGTGTGTCATGGGATCTCTGTATGTGCTGCACCAAAGGGAAGAAAAACGTTTGGGTCTTTTTGCCTCTAGCACAGGACTCTGTGGTATTGTACCACATTGTACCAGGCTGCTGGCTGATACAGAGCTGTCTGGGACACTGCTACAGAAATGTGCTATACAGAAATTAATACAGCACGGTAAATAGGACTGGTCTTGTGCTCCCTTGTAGGAAGGAGGAAAGTGTGTGTATCTACAGTCAGGAAAATATTCTTAACTACCTATGTTCTGCATCCTTCTTATTACTGTTGTTGCTATTTGCTTCCTTTGAAACTTCCAACTGGGATTGATTCTTTTTGGTTTTTTACTGACTTGGCTGTCTTTGGGCAGCAGTTTGGAATTGAGGATTGTGCATAAAGACTGAGGGAACGTAGTGGAGTGTCTGCATCAACAAGTTCTGCAAACTGCAACAGTGCTGATGAACTGACGGCCATACTACACACATTTCAGGAATGGTCTGCTCTGGTCTGGTCCCACAGGCCAGAAGTCCATTTACTACCTGAATACATTAAGTGCACCCCTAGAGAGCATTTTAAAATTTAGTTTAATCTGAATGGCATCCAGTTAATTCCCTCTTAGACTACCCCACGTTACAAAAATGAGCCACAGTGAGTGGGAACTATCAGGACTTTTGTCTCAAGGGGACACTCCCGATCTGTACTTTAATGCATAGATACACCCAGTACCTCACCACAGGAGAGCAGCTTTTGCATCCTGAGGGTAGATCTCAGTTCTTCCCCAGGTACATAGTGCAGTTTACCTCAGACTGTCATCTTTCATATTTTCTTTACAGAGCAATTGAAAAGTCATGTTACACAGTTAATTCATGATTAAGGACACATTTCTGATACATGTTTCACATTATGTGCTAAACGAAAAACAGTTTATCGGCTTAGCAGATCTTGTGGAAACTCAGAGTACTCTAAAGGTCTGTAGTACTCTGGAAGAATTAATACGAAAACTTTTTGTAAGGACGTAATTCTTCAGTGTCGTGATTTTAAAATGAAACAAAAGCTGCCCATCCTTCATTCATATCCTTTGAAGTGAAATAGCCAGTATTTCCTTTCTGAAGGGGCTCTGGAGGCAGCCATTCTGGTCCACAGTTACACGCTGAATTGTAGACGTATTAACAGAGCAGGGAGGGCTCGATTTGACATTTTGAATGGATTTTAAACCCAAGCAAAAAGGTTTAAATTATAAATTTATATACCGCTATCCTTCAAGAAGTTTTGCTTTGAAATAGTTCTTTTAGAGAAAAATAACTGATTGATTTGTTGTCTTTGTTTTTCCCAGGACTCATCTTCTTCTGGAGGAAGCCAGTACAATAGCCAAGTAAGCACTCATTCCAAAAGGAGAGACAGTTTTTCACATCAATTAAATTCAGTTTCTACATGGAAACTGTGTATAAAACAAAAGCTCAGTAAATGAAATTCATCAAGTTTGATATGTCCTAAAAATTACACACAAGGGGTTTTTTAGCAATTAGTGCCCTTGTTTTTGTGAAAGTTGCATCATGAAGCTCACCAAAACAAAACAAAAAAGAAAAAAGTGTGGGGAAAGAGTTAATTAATATGTAGCATTTTTTATTACTAGTGGACCTAACCCCATTATGAAGAAAAACAAATCCAATCTCCCCTCTTTAAAGAAACCTCCTATTATAGGAGGTTTCAGTAAATCTGCTAAGTTCGGTTTTCAGTGGCCTGTTGAGTAGCCAATATTTTACTGCTAGCTTGGGCCCAGCACTCAGCTTTCCAAATAAAGAAATTCCATTCTCCAGAAATGAGCAGAGAAAGAACTGGAAACAATGCCACTTTAACCTTCCCAACAAGTCACACAAACAAAGCAGTCCATCTTTGCCTTCCACCCTTGCTGAGGAACTCAGGTATTTCTTCAGCTTACCTTGTAAGGCTTGAACATTAAAGCATAATGAAAGTCCTGCTCACCTGTCTTCACTCTTACCTTGCTCTCTGGGAGAGTCATGTTTTGGTTTAAGGAAATCCTACTGCAGGTGATTCACTCATTTGGTATTCTTTGCAGGATTCATATTCCTCAGGAGCTAGCCAGTATGGAGGACATGTAAGCTCTTACTTTTAATATTTTATATGATATATTTGTTTTATAAGTATTTGACTCGTATGGAGTAGAAGATGTCAATTTAGTATTTCAAGAATATTGAGTGGTCTGTATTCTGCATTAATAATGTGAATTCAAGGAAGACAAAAATACAGTTTATTCTGGTTTAATTGCACACAAACAAATAAAAAAAAATATAGATCTCTTCGCTGCTCATCTCCATGAATTAGATATTCAGAAATAACCAATTTTCAATATTTTTCCAGGGGCCATCTTCTTATGGAGGCAGCCAGTATGGTGGACAGGTAAGCATTTAATAGTCCCTGCTCTTGTAGTTTTGACCTATGCAAAGCTGCAGTTTATTCATTGTCTACCTGGCTGTCTATTTTAGCTTTAATTTAGTCTAAAATCTTCTCAGTAAATCTTTCTCAGTAACGTTCTGGTGCCACTGTGATTAAACAAAACAAGTTCAGATGAAGGTCATTATTTAAGACTAAATAAAAATAGAATGTGAAATACATGGTTGACTCAGCTCCTGAAATTTGCAGGACTAAAGGTTATGTATTTCTTAAATAAATAAGTACTTCATGAAGTTAACCAAAATTTTTGAAGTCTCATGAAATGATTCTATGAGTCTATGAAATAGGTGTAAAAAAGTTTCAGTTTCCTTTTTTGTTTATTTTCAGGGTTCACCATCCTCAGGAGGCAGCCAATACGGTGGACAGGTGAGAGTTCTTCCCTTGTGGTGTTTACTACTTCATCAGAGGCATTTGATAAATGTCTCTGTGTAAAAGAACATTTTAAGGAGATTGTGTTTTATTTTGGTGATTTTTTCCCCATGTTTTATCTAATTTTTTGCTAGGTATATAGTAGTTATAAATGTATGTGACACAAAGCCACAGAAGAGTTTTTAAGAGAGAATTTCTGGTGCTTCATGGTAAATGGAGATGATTCTTACCCATTTGTGGATCAATCCACTCACAGTTCTGCAGTGAAAGAAACTGAGTACTTCTCCCTCATGTGGAGCATGGTTCAAAGGAGTAGAATGACAGATAGAGATCATTTAATTCTTTTTTGTTCAGGGTTCACCTACTTCAGGAGGCAGCCAGTATGGAGGACAGGTGAGAATCTCCTCCTGTGTAGTTCTTATTCTAACATGCAGTTCCAATACTTTTATATTGACTGAAAAAACACTGAGTAAACTCTGTTGATCTGATAGTAGATGGTCAGCTATCTAAAGACGTATCTGAAACAGTACAAAACCTAGGCAGATCTGGTGCTTCTGTTGTATCACAGTAAATGCAGTTTTGGCCTTGTTTTACCCTCCAACCTGCCCTGCTGCTGTCAAGGTTTCTTAGCTCTAACAGTGAGGAGTGGCTGGAAGGAGATTTCACTCCTCCTCTACCTCACCTCCTTAGGCAAAATGCAATATCAGAGGTGATGTCAGAGAAGCAGCATGTCTCAGAAGAGGAAAAGGGCAGAAGATCAGGAGTTGCTAAGAGTTCCATGCCCTTGTGAAATGGAAGATGATGGATAAGGTTCCTAGTGCTGGCTGGTGGTATAGCCTCTAATATGGGGTGACATCCCCAACAAACTCATCCTGGGACTCAGAAAACATTTATTGTCAGATTTATTGGAAAGGGGCTTAGAGGAGAAAGAGATTTTCAGTTCAAGTATAGTCTCAAAAAGCTACATATATATCCTAATAGCTCATGATCAATATTACGGAAGATTCATGTGTTAAGGACACCCCCTAATTTGCTCAGAACAGATAAAGCAATAGTTTGAATGTCTATCTTCCTGTAATTTTTCATTGTGCAACAGAGAAAGAAAATAGTCTTTCTTTAAAAAGCTCTTAAAGAAGCTTTTTGATTTGAGAAATAATTGGCACCTTTGCTTCAGGGTCCATATTTCCCAGGTGGCAGCCAGTATGGAGGACAGGTGAGAACTGTTTTTCTGTTTATGGATTGTTTCTTCCATTGTTCATCTTTCCATTTTTTGTGAAAAATAGAATACTTTGTAAAGGGGTAGCTTACAGCAAAGCAATATTAAGGCAGAACAGATGAATGTATCCCTTTCTGATGTATCAGCCCGTTCTCGTAAGTCAAACATAGGAGGCTGCTGTGAGCACACAGTCCAGGGCAGCAGCACTGCTCACACCTGCCTGACACTGACTTTGATTCACACTTCATTGTTCTGTCTAAACAGCAGCCACTGCAAAGACCAGTGGCTTTCAGGATGGTTATAAATAAGTGTTTGCATTCCTATGACACTTAAATTCATGGAAGACAAATAAAAATGTGTTTTTCTGTGGCAGGTCATGAGTTAAATAATGTGCAACAGGTATAAATGCTTTCTCATTTCTTTAGGGTATGCCTTCTTCAGGAAGCAACCAGTACAGTGGACAGGTAAAACTAACTTTCATAGTACCTGCAGTTTGGGTACAGCTAGAAAAACATTAGGAAAATGGGCATGTATTTTTTGCAAAAAAAGAACATTCTAAGAAAGAATGGCTTAAAGCCAGGCTAAGTGAGGATTGCTAAGTATGGATGCAACTGGTATGTCAGATCACGGTATGAGCAAATGATACAGGGGCCTGTGGGACTGCATGGAAATGCTGCTTTAACAGATCATGGTTTGAGAAGCCCTTTTTTTTGTTGTTACATTTAAACAGAAGAAATTTCAAAGACTGAGCACCGCAGAGAACAAGTGAGGATGTTACTCAGTAACACAGAAATAATTAGTCACTCATTTTTTCCAGGGCTTTTCTTCGGGAGTCAGACAGTCTGGTGGACAGGTATGTTCTTTCTTGGCACTGTTCAGTTCTGCTAGGGTCAGGTACTCACAAACTGCTTTGTGTAGCTTTCCTTCATGAGACTCTTTTCCCTTTACACATTTCATCCAGACTAAATGTGGAAAGTGAACCACTGAATAGTAAACCCCTGGCCACCTCTTACTTAGTTTTATCAGAGTAGAAATTACCTAAAAAGCCTCAACTGGAAGTCATCTTTAGTGTTTCCTGTAACATCTGTAGCATGAAAGAGCAGTGTGTGTGTTCACAGAATCACAGGGTATGCTGAGTTGGAAGGGACCCATCAGGACCGCCGAATCCAACTTCTAGTCCTGAGCAGCACACCCCAAGAGTCACATAATGTGCCTGAGGGCATTGTCCAAATGCTTCTTGAACTCTGGCAGGCTTGGTGCTGTGACCACTTCCCTGGGGAAATTCTGCGTGCTCTGGTCTCCTCAGGGGAAAAAAAATAAAATCTGTATTACTATTCAGAATCTGCTACTCATCATTTTAGGGAATAGGTTTTTACTGTAAATTTTAAATGATAAATTAGAAAATTCTACTTAAAAAATTGATGAGTAAGTGTACAGCTAGCCTGAAAAGGGCAGGGGAGGCAAAAAGAAACTACTTTTTAGATGGAGCTTCGGGAGTCTGTGAGCATGATTTGATAGTCCATTTGCTTAGAGTTAGCAGAATGTGATTTATGAATTCAGAGGCCTATTCCAGTCATAGACCCAGGAAAGTAAGTTTGGTTGTGTTTTGTACAGGGTGGGTGTGTGTGCCCCGGTGGAGGTCCAGTAAGTATTCTTTGTCTTTATATATTTTTCATAGTATGCACACACACTGGAAAATTCCCAAGGAGCTACGTTTCTTTAAATAATTCTGTCTGTGAAATTCTATGATGTATGATGGAAGTTTTCATCACATTATGCTGAATTGAACAATTTTGAACCTGCTGAAGACAAAATATTAAGTGACTTGCAACTGTAGTACAGTATTCAAAACTACCTACTGAGTTTGTGAGAGAGGCCTGGGACTTTTCTAAGAATCTGTTTTCCAAACATCTCATTGGGTTTTGGATGTATGTGTGTAACAGTGCTGCTCTTATGATGCTTATTAACAGCATGATTCAGCTAGTGAAACTCAGATCTAAAATCATGTCCCCAGATGCTTTCAGATTGGAGCAGAGCAATGCACTTTAAAAGTTAAAGATATTTCCATTTTTTTCTGCTTAATTAGTATATTCCTTATACTTTTGTAATTACTTTAAAAACAAAAAAACAAATGCCCCCTCCCAACATCTAAAAACCCCCACTCCACTATTTTGCTGAGATCAAGCTAATTTACTTCTAAGAGATGATTCAGTGACTTGTGTGCTCAGTATACTCAAAATTGCTTAAATGACTACTTCTCTTTCTCTGATTACACAACCAAGCAAAACCGCATGCTCAAGTACACAACTCATGACACCCATGTAAATTCTGAGAATCAAGTGTCAAAAATAACCTAAAAATTAGACTTTATACAAAGAGAAATTATTTTATAATATTTATCACTTATATATGAGATATATATTTATATATCATATTATATATATATAAACATATATATTATATATAAACAAAAAATACTTGACATACAAATCAGGATGAATAAAAACTAAATCCTTTACTTGTTTAATCAAAAGTATAGTAATAACCAGTGTAAATGACTTGATCACTGCAATTGGTCAATACGTTCTCTTGATTCTCCTCTGTGACATTGAATTTAACACAGCATAAACATTCCTATTTCTGTTGAACACAGGGCTCTTTCGGAGGAGCCAACTACCCTGGTGGACAGGTAGGCAGTTTGTCTTTAACATTTACACAGATTAGTTCCTCAGGAACTATTCCTCAGGAATAAACATGGCTCAGTTGCCATATTTGCCCAGAACCCATCAAATATTGAGCTCAGTTTAGTCACAGAGATAGGGACAATAATTGCAGAGGGGGCTCTTACTGAACCACTCTTGACATTCCAGTTTTATCTTTCTATGAACTAGAGTCAAGATTTTACTGTGTAGCTACAGGAGCTTTCTTACCTCAAAAAAATTACTGAAGAATCATTCACAGGGTTCATCTCACGGCCAAAACCACTAACACGATGTGTGGACAACTAGTCATTTGCCACTGCATTAATAAGTGTGTCAAGTTTTCCCAGTTAATCAATGTCAGGAGTATTGTTTATACTAGGCCCAGGATTTTTTTTTTCCAGATGCTATTTAGAAAACTATTTATGAAAATTTCATGTTCTTTTTACAGGCTTCATCATATTCTGGAACCAACCAGTATGGTGGACAGGCAAGCACCTTTTCTTTGCTTTCAAGATCTTTTTTCTACTTGCTACTTGCTAAATGACAAATCTGGTGCAGTGCATATACTGGCGGTTTCTCAGAGAGACTCTTAAATGTTTGAAAACAGGGACCATCTCTCAGTAACTGAAATGGAGTAGCACAAACAAATTTCAATTTAAAGAAATTCCTCAGATCATAAAATAATAGTTGTTTTACCTCAGAATGTCTCTTATCTCAAGTGATAATTTTAATTAACCATTTTTATATGTCAGTTTCACATTGCTATGACACCAGTTCAAAATATATTTTCCATGTTTTTTTTAATTATATTGAAGTTTGTTAGTTTGTTTGTTTTTTAATTTTGTTTATATTTAATCTAAACAAAAATTGGAAAAATTTGGCACAAAACATACCAATAGGTATTGCTTTGAAAATATAAATTCTGGTGTGGTGCACCCAATAATAGTACTTTCCTCATCTGCAGCTGCAGTTCAAGTCTTACTGTAATCATCTCCCTGAGTACCTTTTCTAGACCTAGTAGTTTGTAACTGATTCAGAAATCCTACCAGTGCAAGTAGTTGACAGATGTAATGGATGACTGTCTAATAAGATGGAGCTTATTTTTCCTTAGTATTATTGTGTTTGCAATGTTTCACTCTGCTATACTAAAAAAAAAAAAAGTTCCTTTCACTCCACTGGCAAGCAGTTGAGTTCAGTACCACTCTACAAAGAAGATAATCTCTTGTAGCATGGAGAGGATTTTTACAGCTGCTAATCAATTCTTCTCCCAAATCACCTACCTAGAATAATAAGGATATTTTTACAATAATACACATGATGCTGCACTCTGAACACACCTGATGTAGCAAAAAATCACAAATAAAGTAGATTTATTTTTCTTTTGAAAGCCGTATGTAAGACACTTTAGATCCATTTATTTATGTAACAGAACAGCCTTAGCAGGTAGTTGGTGACTGTTTGCCCAATTTAGTACTTTCAGCTGTTAAGGAACTTAGAGACCTTAAGTCAGAAGTCTTTCACTGCATCTTTTTAGATTATTATACTTTCCAGATTGTTACAGAGATCTCCTGTTAAAAGTCATTCTGTGAGGTTTCATTCTGCACAGAAAAAAAAAAAATAAAAGTAACTGCTATTAAATTCTCAAATTCTTTTCAATAGGGATCTTATCCCTCAGGAGGCAGTCAGTATGGTGGGCCGGTGAGTATATTATCTTTCCATCCCATCACTCCTAACTTTTTCCTAACGTACTTTCTAGATCAGGTCAGTTACTTGATGCTGAAAGATACCTTCATTTGGCCATTTTATAAAGCCTAAATAGTTGAGGTAACACCAATTGGTCGTTTCAGCAAGGTGAATAAAAGATTTGGTTACAGTGAATTACTGCTCTGTGTAAAACACTCCTTTGAATGCACTATAACCACCAAACTGTATTTCATCACCCTGCTCTCGGTTCAAATTGCCACTGGGTTGGTGTGCTGTACAGAGCTGAAGTTTTAGGTACCCCATTTACTGGTTTTGTTCAAATAACATCCACATAAGTTTGTCCCAAGTACTGCACAAATTGTCTCAAGGCAGTGACAGAAGATTTTTCCTTCAATTAATAGATAATGCATTGACTTCTTACAGGGCTCATATTCTTCTGGAGGCAGACAACCTGGTAAACCAGTAAGTAAAAAAAAAAAAAAAATTCAAATTTATCTTTCTTTCTTCTTATACACCGGTTAAAAAAACTGTATCTAGTCAGTTATGGACCAGGCAGTTTTCTGAGAATTACTTCAATATGCAAAGAGTTTCACATGATTTGGTCATCTGGGATAATCTCAACAAATGCAAACACAATATTTATTTTCACACAGTTCTGTTGTTTTGAGACAGCATTTTACTATGTAACTGAACTTCTAGTAATCACAGAATGAGATCACAGGATTTTATTTTTAATTTGTTTGTTTAACTAACTTCTGAACAGTTATTTCTGTTTAAATTCAAAATAATCATACACTTTGTCCTCAGGGCTCAGTTTTTCATTGATTTTAAATGCATTCGTCTTAAGCATTTCTGGCTTGCTTTGAAGAAAATGCTTACTTTTTCTTTTTGAAGGCAATAATAGTTGCCATTTAACTATGCATATTTTCAACTTCTCACATGTCAGACTACTGTTTTTACTGTGTAATTTGGACCTTGCGCTTGCCCTTCAATGGCAGCAGATACCATTAAGCACACACAATGTTTTAGCTTATGTCTTATAGAAAAGAAGGTGTACCTGTTATTAAAAAGTGGGCATAAATGTTATATTTTCTAAGATATGAATCATAAAGGCGAGACACTTTGTGTCCTGGATTTGATGGCATTTCTTAAGGAGTCAATGCTTGTAACATTTCCTGTTGGCAATGCCATTCAAATGAGCAGAGCCACTTTCCCAGAAAGCTGAATAAGACGTTTTATTTTTCTATATTCATTTTTTTAAGAGTTACTTTTCTTATTAGAGTTGTCTTCAAATAGGGGCTGTAGAATGAAGGACTCTAACATTTGCATTTTTTGTTGGTGGTGTCTTTTTTTTCCCCCCAAATGTAAACATAGATGGATACCAGGTGAATTAATGTTTCATTAGACCTTGTTATTTTTTCCATTCCATGTATTAAACACATCACAACTACAAAACAGTTCTTTCTTCTTGAGAACATTGTATCAAAACCTCCAATTCATTATTTGAAAGAATATTTGTATCTCAGATAAGGTTTTCCCTGTGATTTTTAGAGGACTGGACACAAGACAGAGTTCATTCTCCTGTGGTCCTTTATTCCAGACAGTGAGAATATATAAGTGCAAATAGACTTAGAGTCAAAAACAGGTATCTTTTTTCAGGGTTCATCTTCCTCAGGAGGCAGTCATCAAGGAAAGCCAGTAAGGATATTCTTCTTTCAGTATTCTGCAACAAAGTTAGAAATGTGGATACTGGTTTTTAAAATAGATAACAGAAATGGGGGTGAAATTTAAAATTATGTTATAATGGTAAATGTCTGAAAAAAATTACCAAAAAAATTTGGAATATTTTGTTCAAACTTGAACCTTAGAATTAGGCAGCAATTATTCCTCCCTTAGCAAAGGTTTGATATACTCTGTTACTTACTTGCAGGAATATGTTTGGACCATTCTGATAAGAATGATGTATTTAAATATCAGGGAAACTGTTTCAGTTTCAAACTGTAGTTCAGTCAATGGCACGTTGCTTTGACACGTTCCTCTGAAACTGTTGATGGAATAAAGAGGGCATAGCTGTGCTTACTTGAGACCATTCAATTAAAATGGGGTGGGGGAAGTGCAACAAAAATGGCAAAATCAAAGTCAATATCAAAAGTAATACTATCCAGGGCATTTTCCAGACTGCTGTGTGCTCTTTGGACACTGTTCACTTGGAGTTTAATACTACAAAATTAAATGGTCCATAATTATTTTACAGGGTGGCTCTAGCTCAGGAAGCACTTATTCTGGAAAACAGGTAAGAATAGTTTCATCACAGCATTTTCATCTTCTTTTCTTAGTAAACAAAGAAACCTGTGTGGTAGGTAGAGCAATTTTGGGATGATTTGGTCTTGAGAGAATGTTCTGTATAAGTTCCATTTGTATTAGAGCATATTTAAAGAAAATACTGTGGAAAATATGGACTCAGCCTGGGAAAGCAATTTCTGTGTCAATTATATTTTAAATCTAAATCTGTCTTGTTTCAGATTTCAGTTAGGGGCCTTGTTACATTTTTCTGTCCTCTGTTTTTTACATTCCTGTTCCCTGTGTAGATTTTATAGGCTGTGTTCAGTTAATCTTTCACTTTCTTTTTTTTTTTAAATAAGCTAGATTCTTGAGTGTTTCACTGGCTGGTTACCTGGTTTCGCACTTCTTTTTTTGTTTTGTTTTGTTTTCAGTACTCATCAATTTTTTAACATCCTCTTTCAAATATAGAGATGGAAAGCTCTGTATCAAATATAATAATGGAATGAGAGAAAAATAGACTTTTGCCTTTCCATCAATTTTAGCTGGAATTATCAGATGTAACATGAGGCAGAGGATGTAACTAAAACTATTTGCTTTATCAATGCAAAGCAGTTTTCCTCTTGAATAAATTAAACCCATGCTGTGGGTCAACGTATTCAAAACTTGTTGATCACAGGCAAAAACTGTGTTCAAAGCCATTGGGTGGGAACACTTGTAGATTTATTTGTTTTCTTGTTTGTTTTCAGCAGTCACCTTCCTCTGGAGGCAGTCAAGTGGTAAGCACTTCTCTTTGTAGTTTCTACTGGTTTCTTCATACCTATCATAGAAAACTGAAAGTGTTGTTTATACTGTGAGATATTTGAATAACCCTTTGAGAAGACATGTGCAACATAATAAATGG
Organism: Empidonax traillii; assembly: GCF_003031625.1. Taxonomy (NCBI): domain Eukaryota; kingdom Metazoa; phylum Chordata; class Aves; order Passeriformes; family Tyrannidae; genus Empidonax; species Empidonax traillii. The sequence continues at coordinate 985,567 of NW_020955540.1, read as the reverse complement.
GAACAGTATCGACAAAAATGAAGAGAAGAGGGACCACACAGGTGTTTTCCACGTTTGTCCCTGCCTATCACTTGAAAACCGAACACCTGCTGATTTACAGGCACTATGGGTGTGACACATGGTCTTTTTAACATCAGAAATGTCTACATAATAAAAAGGGCTAATAGGAAAAGATTCCTCTGAAACTTTCTATGCTTTTATAATAGTGATAAACAGAATTATTTTGAAATGGGGTTATCAAATGTCTTGCTTTTTTTTTATAGAGCTCTGCTGGGAAACACTCCACTCCCCTTCTCCTGATGTTATTCAGTGTTTTGAGTGCCTTTGCTCTCTCTGCTGCTACATCCAAATGGTCTATATGAACTTCTGAAGAGCTGCTTGACAACCTAAACACGAATTATATTTCACATTATTAATTACTTAATATAAGAAAAAAAATACCCTTAAGTCAAATTGTCAGATGCTACTTGGCTGTTATGTTGCATGTCTAGCTGATATGTCATGCCTCTCATTAGTTTACCTCTGGTTTTAGTCATTAGTAGATATCATTAGTTTTGTCAGTGTTTTAGGCATCATTTTAAGAGAGCATATTGTACCCTACCTATATGATTTATTTTTATTTCCGATAGGGAATGCAGCGAACACCTGCCTGAAATGATTGGTGTAACAAATTAGAAAGTATTTGGTTATTCACCAAAGTGGACGAGGTCAAATAAATCGTTGTGTATGTGAGCTGAGCACTATGCCTGGTTCTGATCACATAAAATAAGGTGAACGTAAACATCTGATAAGCAGTTCTCCATGGGACAGAATGAAAGATGCTAAACTAGGCTCAGAGTATTGGTTTTAGTCTATTGTAATCAGATGTAGTTCAATATGGAGAATTGCAAAGCAAAAGAAAAGTACTCCACGGGACTGAAATTTTGGGGGGTTAACTAAAGTTTATTCATTAAAAAAGCGTTACAGCTCAGAGCAAAGAAATGCCGAACTCTGTTCAAACCAATGGCAGATACCTAGAGTTCTGTAGACAGGAATAGGAGGCAAATATAACCCAGATTAGGCTGATAGTCTAAAGCTGCTGAAAACCAATGCCTTTTCCCTTGTGAAGGAATGGAAAATTATTAAATTAATAACCTTGACAAAATCTTGGCTCCTTTTTTTGAAGTATTTAGTATAACCTGTGATACCTGAAATATCTGACATTTTAATTTCAAGAATGATGCTGACATCTGCAAGCAGGTACAGTCAATGCAGTCACTGAAAGACCATGTCCCATTTTTGAGTTCAGGAGCAGTTCCACACCTTGCAGCAAACTCTTTGGGACCTGCCAGAGCCTTCAGTTTGGTGTCAACAAAGTGCATTCTCCTAAAGCATACTTCTAATGAGTGTCTTATTGAACACGTATCTACTATTAAAACTACCTTTATTAGTAGTGTGCTTGTCTCCCACGGTTTACTGCTGTAATGGGTGGGACGGGTTTCCATTCCAGTTCAGCGGGGCCAAGATTTCGCCAAGTTTTGGTGTGCTACGCTGTCCTTTGCCAACCATCGGGACATAACCCCTTAAGCATAAAGTTTTGCCTAAATATGATCCTCAACATTTCGTGGCCCATTCGTTCCTTTGCACAGCGCAGTGCCCTTCTCCGTGTCAGGCCCGCACCAGCACCCGAGCCAGCCCTGCCCCTCTCACAAACCCGGCTGGGGTGTCACCCCAGGCGCTCCTGTCACAAGTGCCCCTTTGTGCTGCCAGCAGGACGGGGCCCGCGGGGCGCTCGCTGGGAGGTGGCCGGGGCTCCATCCCAGGGCTCAGCCCCCCAGCCCCGCGCTGCCCCCGACGCGGGCCCAGCCATGCCCTGCCCGGGGCTCGGCCCGGCTCGGCCCGGGCGGGGCTCGCTGCCGCCGCGGCCCTGGGAACGGAGCGGGCGGGGCTCGGCTGCAGCCGGAGCCTTTGCGGGACGGGACCGGCGCCCGGAAGCCCCGGAGCTGAGGGAGCCGGGCCGGGCCGGGCCGGCGGCGAGGGGCGAGCGGGGCCCGGCGGGCGCAGGTGGGAGCAGAGCCCGGCCGGGGCCGCCCCGCGGGGAGCGGGGCCGTGCGGGAGGCAGCGAGCCGAGGGAGGCCTGTGCTGCGGGAGGGGGAGGCGTTCGGGGCCGGTGGATGGGGCGGGAAGCGGGTCTGTGGGAGCAGGCTGGGAGGGGAAGGGTGGGATCGGAGAGACGCTGAGAGAAATGTGTGGGCACGGAGCGGTTCGGGGCAGAGGGAGGGAGGGAGGGTGAAGGTGAAGTCGCTGCGGGGGGCGGCGGTGTGTGAAGTTGGGAAAGGCGCGGAGCTGCCGAGCCTGGGGCTCCCGGCGCTGCTGGGGCTCTGCCCAGAAGATGCTCAGTGATGCAGAGCGGCGTGTAAAGTTATCAGAAATGCACGCTTTACAAGTATTTGCGTGGTATCACGATTTCATACCAGGTTTTTGAAATGAGAAACGCTCTAGCAGTACAGCGCTTGTGGATTAAGTCAGAAACCCAGAGGATGCAGAGATAATGAATGTAATAATGCATATTATGGAATAAACTGAAAGGTAAAAGATAAATGCCAGAAGGTACGGCAAGTTGTTTCATTTTATTGAATCCTGTAAACTGTGTTTTAAATCAGACCGAGGAGGACTTAGATTCCAAAGAAAGCTTTTAAAGGAATGATTGGGTGGAGAAGACTGACACAGCTTTCAGCAATGGAGGGCTGTGTTATGTGGAACATAAATAACATACACAACAAAGTTTCCTAAAACTGAGTGAGAACCACAGTGGGAAGTTTATTTGTCAGGCGGCCTCTACACAGATGGGTTGGGATCTAAGACAACGTTTACTTTTCAACAAAAGTGCAGAATGACAAAATGGGTCTTAGAATGAACATTAGGTGATGAACTGGGGGGTTACCTTTCTCCATGGGCCCTACACTTGGCTCACCTGAACTCTGTATGAGCTCTGAGGCTGCAGGTGAGTGTAGGGGAAGTGACAGTTGTGGAGGAAGTGATTTATAATAACCTCTTCCTTTAGAAACTGAAGCTTAATATTCCCTTGAACATTGTTAGGCACTGTGAGAACTCGTGATTTAAAATCACATGTGGGATAAGGATCCATTGTTTTGGGGATGTCTGATGTTCTCATTTGTAGAAGTGGTATGTGTGGCAAAAATACTGTTTTTGGGAAAGGCTGGTTGTAGTAAGTAGAAATTTGCTTTCTTTAGAGTGATGTATTGTTAGGAGTGACTCTGCCTGCCTACACAGCCTAATTCCTTGTGCAAGTTACACTGTTTGCAATAACAGGAGAAAGGCAGGGATCATCTCACCGAAGTACCTATGGAATTCAAGTCACCTCTGTCTGCTTAAAACAGTTCCAGATTTGTCAGTGTTAAGTGAGGACAACACATCCTTGATCTTTGGGACAGGCTTGCTAGACACAGTGATTCCTCCTGTATTATTCTTGAATTGCCTGCGACCTGGGCTCATTCTTCTCGAGTTGCTTCAGTTCACACCAAATGCCTGCTGCTTGCGCAGGCTGCGGGCCTTGGCTGGAACTCAGAAGGCTACACAGCTGGATCACATCAGTGGAGGGTGTCTCTAGAGGGGAGAAGAGGTTCTTAAGATCTGTACTTCTTAGGATCTAGCATGAAAATGTCAGATGGTTCGGAGTTCAGGATTTTTCCACTGGGGTTTTGAACCTTGTCTTATATTTATACCCCTTATACACTGTTCAGCTGTCTAATTTTATTTGCAATTGCTAGCTTTCTGCAGTGTCTACAGATTTATTTTCACTGGAGTATCTACTTTGTGTTACTCTGCTCCAAGTAGGTCACCTTGGCTGAGGGTACCTGTGTTGCCTTGAGCACCCAGACTTGATTTGTGATTCATAAATGCCACAAGCGTAAGCTGTGGCTGAACCCAGCTGGATTCAATGTTCAGTCTCCCAGCACCTTATGTCAAGCTCTTTCATTGGCTTAATACATCTGCAGGAGTTGCATTCAAGCAGTCCTTCAGTTCATGGCATTGCCCTCCTGCTGGAGGAGGGATGGGCATTTGAACTAAAACTGAGAACTGAACGTGTTCTTGCTCACAGCCTGGATGTGACTGTGGGATCTGTCTATACCTTGATCTATACAATGAACACAGTGTGTGTACTGTGTGAATCAGTGAGAGGCACTTCAGGCAGGTTGTATCAAATTTCTGTGCTGGCAGGCAGAGTTTGGCTTAATGACTGCTATGTCAATATAAAACTGTTGCACTACTGTGCAGAGTTGAAGGCTTCATCTTACAAGAAATGCTGGTGTTAACATTTAGCTCAGTGAGGGCCTAAATGTCCTGAACGCTGAATATTTATACTCAATATGTCATTTGTATAATGTTCATCAAACCAAATTCTCATCAAGAAAAAATATCTGAACTTTGGCTTCTTAGGTTTGGTGTAAAGGATAAAGGGGGTGGGCTTAAAGAGCACTTAGCCACAAATCTCACATTTAAGAGTCACAATGCCCAACTCCTCCTGTCTGATACATAGATTAGAAAGGTGATTTTTTTTTTTCCCCGTGAAAGAAGGAAACAAACAAACAAACAGAAAACCTTTGTGAGATCATAAAAAATCTCAGTGAAGTTCCCTTTCTCTGGTTGTCTGTCAACCTGTAAGAAAACCTTACCCGATTCCCAAGCAATTTATAGCATTCTCTGAAATTGGACTTTAGTTAATAGATAATATGTAATTGCATTCCTTTTGTTAGACTTGGCAATGAGGGAATTTCCTGGTTGAGTGATAGGCCACTGAATCACTGATATAGCCTCCACTATCTTTGTAAAAAGCTGAGGTTTTGGAGCAAAGTTTAAAAGAAATTATTGGTTGATCTTTAACAGTTACCCTTTAATGTGTAACTGCTCTGTGCTTAAGTGCACTTGCCAGTTCTAAAAAGCATCTGCATGATTTTAAAATGACCAAGTGTTGTGGTTTAACCCCAGCTGGCAATTAAGCCCCACACAGCCACTGGCTCACTCCCCACAGTGGGATGGGGGAGAGAATCAAAAGGGTAAAAGCAAGAAAACTTGTGGGTTGAGACAAAGACAGCTTAGTAGGTAAAGCAAAATCCACATATGCAAGCAAAGCAAACCAAAGAATTCATTCACCACATCCCATGGGCAGGCAGGTGTTCAGCCACCTCCAGGAAAGCCGAGCTGCATCGTGTGTAACGATGCCTTGGGAAGACAAACACCGTCACTCTGAACATCCCCTCCTTCCTTCTTCTTCCCCCATCTTTATGTGCTGAGTAGGTTCCATATGGTGTGGGATATCCCGTGGGTCACTTGGGGTCAGCTGTCCTGGCTCTGTCCCCTCCCAACTCCCTGTGCATTCCCAGCCTCCTCCCTGGTGGGGTGGGAAGCAGGAAAGTGTAAGCACTGCTCAGCAATAGCGAGAACATCCTTGTGTTACCAACACTTTCCAGCACAAATTCCAAACACAGCCCCGTACCAGCCACTGTGAGGAAAATGAACTCTACACCAGCCAAAACCAGCACACTGAGATAGGACTGTGGTGAGACAGATGACGTTGCAGGAGCAAGGTCCGCCACTCATCTACTGTGTTGTGCTTGATATCCCGTGTCGTGAAAATTATTTGAATGTTGTTACGTTTTTAATTTGTTTTCACCAGTTAAAATTTTTTTTTATGTCAGTGGAAAAATCAGAAATACTGCCTGAAGGAAAACTTCATGTGAAAAAAGTCTTTGTTCCTCAGTTTCTGCTAGAAGAGTAAGGAAAAAAGTTTGGGATTTGCTTTTAGCAACACTTCTGAAGTGTACAAGCTGTAAGAGAAGCATAGCTGTTTTATTTTTTTCATAGTGTATTTAATACACTTTATAATGTCTTCAGCAAGAAGAATGGGTAACAAACTGGAAAACAAAAGAAAGAGCAAGGTAAGTTTTAAAATAATAAAGTGAGTTGCAGTGATTTAGTTGGGAAGTGCCATGTATTTGGGGATATTTGGGCTGATAATTATAGATAGCTTATGGGAGGGAACAAAGAAGAAACTTACTCTAGTATAAGGAAAATGGAAAACATAATAGTGACATTTTAAAGTGAGAAATACAGGGTCTAATATGGTTTATTAAGATTACACTGACATGAGAGATTATATCTTGTAGGGGTGAGGGGAGAAAGAAATGCACTGTTGATAGCAGAACAAATTTGGCAGTTAAAATATTTATATGTATATAAAATCTACTTCAGAACCCAGTTCAGCAGCACTTGACTAGTTTTGGAAAGGTCTGTGCAGCCTCAGTACCGTTTGGGACATTTATCATAGAATCAAAGAGTGGTTTGGGTTGGAAGGAACCTAAAAATCATCTGGTTCCAACTCCCCTGCCATGGGCAGGGACATCTTCCATTAGGGCAGGCTGCTCAGAGCCCCGTCCAGCAGAGTTGCTGCAGTTCTCTGGGCAGCCTGTTCAGGGACTGCCCCAGCCCATGGCCAGGACCTTGCACTTGACCTCGTTGAACTTCATGACGTTCCTTCCACCCATTTATTTTCCATCCATATATTTTTAGTATTGGATACTACTTTTGGTTAAAAGAAGGCTGGTTCCAGTAGACGGAATATTTATGGAATAGAACTTTCCTCTGAGGAATGTAGTTGTGTTGCAGAGAGTGACATGTTATTGTTAGTTAGAGTTACTTGTGTGTTATCCAGCACAGGAAACAGGGCAGTGCATGTGCAGAAGCGCAGAAGTCTTATAAAAATAGGTTCTTCAGGTTCTGTGAGTCAGCTCTTGTCCCACCTTGCAGTTGTGCTTTTCCTTTGTTGACAGCTTATGGTATTTGTACAGGTGTAGCATCAGCAGTGGGCTCACATTCCATTGGAGAAATATGAGAATGCAATCCTGTTCCTTTAATCTGCTATCCTGATTTCAAAGCAAACGCCCAGGAAGTGTGTCCATACCTGTTCCACTGGAATGAAATAGCCTACTTTGCTTTCCACTCTGGTTTTCCTTCCATAAGGCAGACTCAATCCATGTTTATTCTCTGGCACATCCCATATGTAGAATTTGGTGTACTGGCACACAAAACTTACGCTTTGCCTTTGATGGTTTTAAGAGGCTGGTTGTCTGCTTGTGTTTGGCTTTGTTTTTTAAATAATATACAAATACCTTTTGTTTGAGTTAAGCAATGTTAAATTGATTAATCATAAAATAGAATAAGAGCTAGGAATAATAACTCCTGTCACTTGGCTTTTTACTCTAAAAGACTGTCAACAGTGAAAACATTTCACAACTAGGCTGGAAGGAATTTAATTCACATAATGCCATCACTATGAAGACTGGAAACATAGTAGTAATTAGTATATTTTCCTTTTTTAACTTTAACTTTCCTTGTAACAGAGTTGTCAGGAGTAAAGAAACAGTTGCCAGTAGAGGTTATTTTCGTGTCAAATCTTTTGGTGAATTTAACCTACCTTTTTGTTATGCAACTTATTGGAATTCATTGTTAATTGATTTTTTTTTGTGTGTGTTACTCTGTCATCTACTTCTTGAGATAGTGTTGGGTGCTTAGGGCTTTTGGGATGCTGACTTTTTTCCCAAGTTTTCTTCAGTTCTCTCTTGAAGTTTCAGAAATTTGAGGAAAATTAAATTTAATGAATATAATAAAAGTGAGTCAGCTGCAGTGACTGTAAAAAAAGCTTTTTCATTAACTCATGCAGAATTAGTAAAATACAATGCAGAATATTGGATAGTTTGGGATACTGAAAGAACTTGCAGTGTAATTGATGCAGGAAAAATGCACCGTCAAATAAATGAAATTTGGGTTATTTGTGCATGAACTATCACCCTTTTTATTTATAAAATTATATATAAAATGTACAGCATCCCCACCTTAAAATTTCACTGAGCCTAAAACATGCTAATGAACTAGATAGTTGATGTTAGACAAAGTTGAGTCTTAACACTTCTGTGCTCACTTTATCTTAATGTGTTTGAATCAGCATGGTGTGAAATTTTGGGAGTGCCTGGATGTGTGGAGATGCTCCTGCTCTCTCGTTCTTGCAGATGGTGTTAGACCATGCTCCTGGAAGGATCTTGATAATATGCAGTATAACTTCAACCACCTTTGGAAAATGCCTCAAGATAGTCTCTAGTCTCCGAGTTTAACTGAAGAGAATCTCAAATAAGTCAGTTTCCTTCCAGAGTTCTCTTTTTTAGTATTTTTTAGATACCTCAAACTAAAATAATTCTATCAGATTTTGAGTCCTTCTACAAACTCAAGAATAGGATCAATTCATAGAGATAGACTAATCCTTAATTTTGCACAGGATTTTCCATTGGTAGATATGTAGCAGCTGAGAAACTCAGAAGTTTATACCATCTGTTCTTTAAAAGACAAAATCTTAAGAAAAGTCTTGTAATCTCTTTAGTAAAGCCTGATAATTATCAGCAGGTATTGTTGTTGAATGGAGGGGGGAAAATAAAAACATATATAGTGTCTTTGCTGTTCATTAAGTCATATTGATTATGTTCCTTTTGGTCTAATTTCATCTGCAAACATTAGAATTTACCAGTATTTTAGGAGGGAAAATGTAGGGATAATATAAAAATAAAATGTAAAATACTAAATTTTAGCCTGTGTTGGAGGTACTACAAAGGGAGATGAGAACCTGCAAGTCAAAAATCCATTCGTTTTGTCTGAATGATTGAATGAAATGGAAATACATGATTTTCCGCTTTAAAAAAATCTGCTTCCTTTGAAGGGATATTTTTCAGGCATTGCATAGGTATGGAACTTTGAGATGAAGGTATTACTTCCTGTATAGACTGTTTTGCTTTGTTTTCTTTTCTGAGTCTATAAAACCTTTCCAGGGCCCTTTTTGTTTATACTTCTAAGGAAAACAACTCTTCGTGGTATCCATCTGTATTTTATTCACCTGTGTGTTTGTGTTCTGAAGTCAAACTTTGTGTGGCCGTAAATCCCATCTTGGCTTCTTCCTGCATAATGACTCCTGTACAGCCCTGCCTTCCTGTGGCCATAGGGTGTGTCTCCATGGTACACTGAATAAATGACACACAGGCAGCTGACTTTTTTATTCACCTGGACTAATAGGAGCAAAGAGTAATGAGCCTTGTTCCTGAGGTAACAGATGTGTTAGGCTGCATTATAGTCAACGAGCTGCAGGTCCTTCACAGGCTGTAAGGTACAGTTCAAAAGACACTGAGTTAATGGGACCCCTTAACTTCCAGTATTTGACTTAGCAAACCTAAATCTGAGTTTTCAGACAGATGCACCCTGCAGAGTACTGAGTAGAGCATCCAATGCCCAGTAAGAAATCTATATTGTAACTCTGTACAGGAAACGCATTGGGAACTTTAATTTCATTATTGGCTTAAAACAATCAACGTGTGGGCTGTTATTAAGGCAATGGTTCATTTATTCTGTGCCTGCACAAGCTATTGCTGTGAGGGGAGCAGGAGCTCATGGCTACCAGCAAGCAATTACACCTCTGGCAGTAATCTGTTAGTCTAAAGCTGCTGTGAAACTGCAGTTGAAGGCAGCTCAGCTATTTGGAGCTCAATACTTGGCTCTTTCTCTGGATCCAGTTCCCTGTTTGCACAGAGTTCTATGAATTGATATGCAGCTCTTTTAAAGGGAGCAGGAAAGCTGATAAGATGCTGTGTGTGCTTAGTAGAGGGTGGTTATATCACTGGCATACGTTTCAGGACTCTCTAGTTCCTGCTCTGTGAACCAGCTTGAAAGTACAGTGGGAAACTTCACACCCTTGTTCTCCACAAGCCTGCCTCGCCGACCACTGACTTTTAACAAATATCCTTATTTCAACTGTCACACTGGACACTTGAAATCCTTTTTGTGTGAATGTTTGGAACCCTGAAATTGCTTTAGTGAGTTACGGTAAAGAAATGTTTCCTGCTACTGGCACCTTTTTGAGACACACTGTCCGGGGAAAGTTCCCTTTTTATCATGATTACTAAGGAAGACAAGGCAGTAGTTGAAGATAATATGGTGGTATGTATTCCTCACGGCTGATGGGCTTATCAAACTGTTGTGCTTGTTGTTATGTTTTCATGCTGATTGCTTTGGTACTTGCTCATCAAACAGCGTACTAGTGATTTACTTATTAAAATTACATTTTAAGCTGCTTCATAAATAGATGGTTGTATTTCAGTAAGAAATTATTGTGAACATTATTTTTAATATTGTGACCTGTTTTGAAAGTTAAGGAATTTTTGATATCTAATAAATTTGAATGTTTGTAAAACCCTTTGTCACCTCACAGGCTTGCAGAATGCAGAAATTTGGGTCCAAGTCAGGAAAATGTGTGTTCTCATTATCTGTATTTTGTTCAGAAGCATTTTGAAAACTGAAAACCAAAAAGTTTAAAAACTTATTTATCTGCAAGAGTGCTTTCATGAAAATCAGTGTTTTCATCTTAGCAATCTATTGCTCTTTGTGTTTCTTGTTTGTCAGGTCTCAATACTAAAAAAAAAGAGGTAAATGGAAAAGGTGAAAGCAATTGTTCAGGTTGGCTCCCATAAATGTTAATTTTCTCTGGTATCATAGCCAGGCCTTTTTGTGAAATTCAATTCTGTATTTTCTCTCAGTGGATTTTTTTTCTTTCCCTTGTTCTCTATCTTATCTATGTTGCTGGTATTTCCCTATAGAGTATGATCTCTGACCTTGCATGTCCTCTCTTCATGCCTTTATAGAAACTGTTCTTCTGTTTCTCCTTCTTGTTCTCAACTGTAGCAAATTTATTCTTCAAAGGTGTTGTTCATCAATCAACAAATCATCTCTGTTTTGTTGTTATTCTGCAGTTAAAACCCTCATGTAAAGGATTATTCCACCAGAACCAGTGGAAAACATCAGCAAATCTTAAATATTGTCTGCAGCTTTCTTCTTGATACTTTATATTTCTGTCTGATTTATATTGTTCAGTGCAATTGCATCTTTAGTATTTGTTTTTTAAGGAGTTAAAGGAGATTATTGTTCATACAAAAGTATCTCCTATTAAGATTCCTTAAAGGAACCTTGTGTATTTCCTCCTCAGTTTCTGCATCCTGACATCTTTTTTTTCCTTCTTTGCCAGTATGCTTTTACAGCCACATAATTCTTGAAATAAACAATTTTATCGTGTAGGATACAAGTATGTACTTCATATCTTTGTGGCTGTTGGCAGTTCTCACCTGTCTGCAGGTTACTGCAGTGTCTCCTGAGTGTCCATTGACATGTAGGTAATAATTTGATTTGGAATACATGACCGGAGAAAATCCATAAATGCTTAGAGACAAGATAAAGGCACGTCAGAAATATTTGAAAAGTAGAGCTCTCCAAATGTCTGTAACTATAGCAATGAAATGCATCTTGAGCTAGAGAAATGCAGTCAGCAAGAAACAGCTTCAGATCCAGCTACAAATATTTAGAGGTATGTTCTTCATCAGTGTGTACAAAGTTAGATAGTTAATGAGCCAGAAATTGTGTGCCTGTAGGTGTGGGACATGCACAGGGACAGCTCTGGCATGTGCATCCAATAAATGCCGTCTCTAGGCTTCTAAAACTGAGAACTACATTCATTGTCTTGACATGTTACTGGTTTTTGTTTTGCTTGAGAACGTATTTGTTAACTTCTAATTACTGACTTGATTTTACTTTGGCATTATAAAAAACTGCTCTGTTTTTGAGTGAGTGGGCAGCGAGGGCAGTAGTAGTTATCTTTTTATAGAAAGCATTTGTTTTTGTGCATATGGAAATTCTTAATATGAAGAAAATGATATGATATTCTGAGCAGCACTGAGCTTTTTTTAAATTTCCTTGTAATATATTGTGCTTGTAAAATGAACATTACTGTCTCTAATATTAGACTCCTGCACTAAGTTAATGCTTTAATGGGTGACAAATTGCAAGGAAAACTGAATTCCAACTTGATGGAAGTTCATGATAGACATGAAGATGATGCAGCTTTACTAAGAGAAGCTTTGTGGTGGTCAGTGCAGTATGAGAAAGGAGGTGCAGTCACCTGGTCATCTATATTCAACTGATGTTTTTCTGAGCAGAATAATCAGCAGGGCAGGTTTGGTGCTGTCTGCCCTGCAGCTCCTCCATCACGTCTTCCTATCCAGCCCTGCTTTCCCACAACTCTCCCTTTCGCTCCTCCTCAGCCGTACCTCCCATTTCCATGTAAAGCAGCCCAGCCCTCACCCCAGGTTCTGCTGGCCCGGTGCCCTCTGGCCCGGCAGGTTTTGGAGCGGGGAAGAGAGAAGCTCCCTTCACTCTGGGAACAGCTCATGGCATCAGGGCATTCTGCTGTACCACACTGTGGACCTTTTGCACCTTGAAAATACCTCCTGAGCCTTCACCTACTCAAAGAAATCTGCACTTTGGATCCGTGAAACTTGGGAGTGAAACCAGTTAGTGGAAAGCTAATTATCAGCTAATACCTCTTATTTTACTTTATTATTTTTAGTACAGATAAAAAAAATTTCATTTCTGTTAATTAACACTTCTCCTAATATTCTGATATATCTCCCCATTTGTATTCATGTATTTGGAAAACATTGTTAAAGTGATAATCTTCTTTTGCTTTTTAAATATCAGATTTGTGTTTTCCTTTGACTGAGCTTCCTGGACAACTTTTTAAAATATGCTTATTCCCGATAGCTACAATATTATCTTGGGTTTGTTTTTTTATTCTGTTTCAGAAAGAAAAAACTCAAGAAATGTCTGCCAATTTGAAGTACCTTTCCTTGGGTATCCTGGTTTTTCAGACCACAAGTTTGGTCTTGACCATGCGTTATTCCCGGACACTGAAAGAAGAAGGACCCCGATACTTATCCTCTACTGCAGTAGTTATTGCTGAACTTCTGAAGATTTTGGCCTGTGTTCTGTTGGTCTACAAAGACAGCAGTATGTGTCAAATTTTGCACCAAATAATTGTCCTAATCAGTATGCTGTATTGTAGTGGCAACTGCAAAGCAGCCATGTGAGTACAGGCATACAACAAAGCATTTCCCTTCTCCTTGTGTAAGAAATAGTCTTGGAAAGATATTAATCATACTGTGTATTTACTGGAGAAAGTTCTTTTTAAAGGATGTGGGCACTGAGGAGTGCAAGAATAAATTTTCTGCCAACAACTCAAAGTTTGTGTTTGCTCAGACTTTTTAAGAAATCCAGATGTAGAAGTAGGAAAAAATGAAAAGCTTTAAGTGTGTCCAAAGCATGAATGATAATTTAGAAGCCCATAATAAACAGCAGATGAAGGAGGGAGGAAGCAATGTCATTGTTTTCAGGAAGATTCACAGTTTTAAGCTCAAAAAAAGTGTATTCCGATTTATTCTGTTTCTTATTTTGTACATTTTAAGCTGAATTTATCTGGCTCCTGGGTACATATATTTGGTTTTCAACAGCTTAAAAATATTGTTGTATATGTATAAATATTGATGACACTCTAGGATTGTAAATATGTACTTTTTAGGTGATATCCTTTGATGTATTATCTTCAAATATTGATATGGTTTCAATAAGTTTTATTCAAAGTCTTTTGAATAGTTGTTTTCGTTCTGATATTCCAGGCTATGGGAAGACACTTGCAGCCATTTTTCCTTACAAATACAAGACTTGTGAACATCAAACAAACATAGATAGTATTTTGAGGTCTTGATATAGTGATGGCTGTAAAAAGGGGCAACCATTTTAAGAACAGAGCATTGCTATTTCACTTTTTAACCCCTCTCCTTTTAATGAATGTCTATTTCTTTTATTGTCTCTTTGGGTAGAGTGCAATTTACGGACTCTGAACAGAGTGCTGCACGATGAAATCCTTAATAAACCCATGGAAACTCTTAAACTTGCTATTCCTTCGGGAATTTACACTCTTCAGAACAACTTGCTGTACGTAGCATTGTCAAACCTAGATGCAGCCACATACCAGGTATTGTATATTTGGAATTCTCTGTAAATTTAAAAAAACACAATCCCATGAATTATGCAGTAGTAACAGTTTTTGGTTCTTCTAGGTTACGTACCAACTGAAAATTCTCACCACAGCATTGTTTTCTGTGTCCATGTTGAGCAAGAAATTGGGTGTATACCAGTGGCTGTCATTAGTAATATTGATGACAGGAGTGGCATTTGTACAGGTAAATGTTAGCAAGTGGCTTGTGCTCTTTTAATGTGTTTATTCAAGGAACATGGATTTCTATACTGATTATACAGCTTTCTGATTCCACCAGCTGCACACGAGCATCAGAGTGTAGTCAGGAACTGCGAATCACACCTGGCCAGGTCTGGAGGACACCAGAAATGGGTCAAAGGCAGAAGATAACACCTCTTTTGCAACCCAGTTCTCTACTGTAGAATGTGACAGGGCCTCTGGAGCAACCTGCAAGTAATAATGATAGCAGTGTTTGTTAGCATGTGTCTTCAGTCCTTAGGAATTCACAGATCTTCTCTGCCAGGCCAGGCCCACTTTGTCATAGGGCCGGCAAATTTACTTGAACTATTTCAAAAGGCAAAACTGGCCTCAGGTCTAAATAGTACAGGCACCAGAGTTTGTAGTTTTCAGAGGGCAGTATCATGTCATGAGAGACTATTCTAAGAATTTTTAGCAGATTTCAGCATATCCTAGAAATTTTTATTTTTAAACTTGAGGATTTGAAAGAAGATACGATGATGAAATTTAGTAATTAAAAATGAGAGCAAAGTATTCTGACAGTATTTAACAGACTCCTCAGTATGATTTTGCCTGTGGCACTGCATTTTATTCAGTTGGCATTAGACACATTGCAGGATTTAACTAGTCTGCATAGTCACTGAAGAGGGGCACATGCAAAAGACAGTTTACCCCATCCTAAAGACAGCTGGTGTAAGTAGTTTTCTACCTGTACCCCTATTTGTAACCAACTGTTGGGTGGCACAAGTTGGTGGCTGTGAATGACCATGATAAGTCACACGGGGATTCAGAAACAGTTCCGGCTTATAAGACATAAATCCTGCACCTGTTTAAATTCACCTGTTTAAATTCAGGCACAATTTTACTCCTTACATGTACATAGAAAGAAAAATTTTAGCTTTGCAGTCCTCTAAAAGTATTTATGGTGCAAAATGCCAAACTTGACAAGCATGTGATTGTCTGTGTTGAGTAACTGTTACTGTTGCTAGAAAACAAATGTGCACTTTATAGATGCTCATGACTGGATTTAACGAGTGACTTTTGTGTAACTGTTTTTGCATCCAGTGGCCTTCAGACTCTCAAGCAACACCTGCTAAGGAGCATTCAGCGGGGTCGCAGTTTGTGGGGCTGATGGCAGTGCTCATAGCCTGCTTTTCTAGTGGATTTGCTGGGGTTTATTTTGAGAAAATTTTAAAGGAAACTAAGCAATCTGTGTGGATCAGAAACATTCAGCTTGGTAAGTTTATTTTTAATTATCTGTTAAAGATACTACATTCTGAAGAATTAAGATAAATGTGCAAAATTTATGTATATATAAAAAGTACCACATTTTAGTGTGCTGCATAAAGACTATTTTAAAACCAAAAGTATAAACTCTGCTAGATAGAATTCTAGCACTTACTTTCTAATCTCAACCTAGTTCTTAATTTTTTAATAGAGTATCTGAAAGTTTATACAGAATCTGTCAAGTGAATTTGTGTTTTAAAATTTTATAAAGGATATTATTATATGCAGGATTCTGGGTATCCTCTGTGTTTAAAAAGATTGTCTTCACTAATTCAGAAGATCTGATAAACACAGATAGTAATCATTTTTCCAAACAAAGCAAAACTGCTTTGTTTGTGAATAAAGATGAGGTAGTGAATTATAATTATTTCAGTACAAAGGTCAGTTTGTTTTAGTTGTCTGTATAATCACTGGAGAGAGGCATTTGCAAAAGACAGTTCATCTTAACTATTTTAATGCCCTTACCTATTATGCACCTGTTAGTAAGAAAATACCTCCTATTTCCAAAGTAGTTCTGGGTCTTCTAGACCTTAGATGTTAATGACAACAGAAATGATCTGTGTTCCTGAATGAGTTTTCCCTCACCTCAGAGCAATCTTGTCCAGTTTATGGGGTTTGAAATGTGAAGTTCAGTAGAATATGTTTACTATTGAAATTGTTCTCCGTTCAAAAATTAAATTTTTCCCTTTTGATAGAAGAACACTGGACTCACCAATTTACAAACTTATTAGTCTAATCTCAATTTCTTCTTTTGACATTAAGTATCTACTAGAAAATATTCACCATGTTTGAGACTGGTTCAGGAGAATCCCACTGTGAAGATCCTGGTCTGAACTGGCAAACTGCTAATTGCTGCTCCTGCTCTGTCAGAGACCCTCTCCTCCACTAAATGTTCTCCCTGTTTTTCTCTTCAGGTTATAGTGTGACTTCAGCCTTCAGTCATGACTTGTTTCAGGGAAACTGAAATTGTGTTGAAGTGAATTTTGCTATATGCCATAAACAAAAATCACACTGTTCCAGTAGGGAGCAATGGAAAATAAGTATATAAGGATATCCTAATGGAAACAGTCCAACCTTGTTATTAGTATGGAGAACAGCTTTTGAAAGAGAATAGCAAAGCGATTGCATTTGGATGTGATGGTATTGCAAGTGGCAGTCCAGTTTGAAAAGCAGAAAAGCCCCTGAGGGTAGGGAGCCTGTTTGCACATTTTTCACGTGAAGCTTTTAAATCAATTTTGTACTTTCAGGATTTTTTGGTAGCATATTTGGACTGATGGGCGTATACATTTATGATGGAGAACAATTGTCAAAGAATGGATTTTTTCAAGGATACAATAAACTCACTTGGGTGGTTGTTGTTCTACAGGTGAGATATCCTTGTATCCCATGTTTCTGTGAAGACACTTAGGGATTTACTCTTCTGTAAATGACTGGGGAAACTAATGGGCATCATTGAAGCTACTGGGAATTCTATAGTCAAAAATCTGATCTATCACCATTAGAATAAACCTCTAAATGAAAACCTGGAAAATATATAGCAAGTATATGATTAAATATTCTGCAACTTAAAAGCATGTAAGCATTACTTATTTTGCAATGTTTAAAATATATATATATATATGCCCTTCCTCCTGTGGCTAAAAATGTATAGTATAAGCATTTCCACTCATTAATGGTGGCGATATCAACAATTTCTTTAATGGGGAAAGAACTACTCCTCCAATATTTATTTTCAGCAATGCATATCCATTATATTAAATAAACTTATTGCTCCTAAACATAGACAGAAGCTGTCCCTAAAATAAGTGCATGGTGTTAAAATAGATGCTATCTGTCAAATTATCAGTTTGTGAATCCAAACCTCACTATTTTTTCAGGCACTTGGAGGGCTGGTAATTGCTGCTGTTATAAAATATGCAGACAACATTTTAAAAGGATTTGCAACTTCTCTTTCTATTATACTGTCAACACTGATCTCCTATTTCTGGCTGCAAGATTTTGTCCCTACAAGGTAAGAATTATTTTCCATGTACGCTGGGAAAAAAAAAACAACAGCCCAGGCCACACTTTCTGAATGTTTAGGTACCACTTGCACATCACAGTTTGGTTTCGTACCATGACCAGTAGTTAGTTTGTTCAGCCCGGTTGTCCTGATGCCGTTTCCAGCGGGGTCAGGAGCCCCTGGCTGGCGGATCCCGGCGCTGTGGGCGCTCCGTGCGGGCCGTTCCCGGTCGGTCCCTTCCCTTTCCCGCATCCCGCGGATCCCGCCGGGCGGGCACTGCACCGGGGCGCCCCCTGGCGGCGGCCATTGGCACAGGGGGGTCACCGCTCCGCGTGTCCCCGACGGGACAGGGACAGGGACAGGGACAGCTCCTCCCGCACTGCCTGGCATCCATCTCATCACAGTCTCTGACAGAACTAACCGCAGTCACGCATCCGTGGAAGTCACACTGCAGCACTGAGTTGCCCGAGGGCACCCGGAACCCCGAAGGCAGAGCCTGCTGTAAATGCCACACTGTATTTAGTAGGGAAAACAGCCAAGAAAGAAGGTGCTTGCTGTGTGCTTCCAGGGTCGGGACACTATGTCCTGACGTTCTGTGGGTGAGATTGTTGTGGTTCTGTGCACCTCAGGTTTTGTACATGGGTGGGTTCAGAGTAGTGCTTGTCTTGGCAGTGCATGTTAACATATGGAGAGTAGAAGTTATAATCGCTCTTCCAGATATATTGGGATTTTGATTATAATTGACCAGCACTCCTCTCATATGTTACACATACTCATAGCATAAAAATATTTTAAATAATATTTACAATTGTTGTATCTGGCACAAAGAAACATGCTTTTATTAAAACTGTGTAGGTGCAATACTGTGGTTCCTTCTAACCTTACCCATTCTGTGATCCTGCAATATTACCAGGGCTTTACTTAAGCATTCCAAAAAGGAAGTAGAGCAACTATTTAGGCTTAAAAAGTGGAAGATGTTAAACTTAGATGATAAGCAGCTTGTATTTGTCCCATTAAAATGACTGTACAGAGTGGTTTAAGAATTTCTGTGTGCTCAAATGGAAACTTAATAAGTAACTTAACAGCTTCAGCAAACATGTTGAAAGGGAAACGGTAGTAAATAATTAGATTAAATAGAGCCACGTAGCAGCATGGAGAACTTGAAACCATCCCATTTCATAAAACTTGGTCAACTTGAGTTAATCAAACTTAATCTTTAGTACGTTTCTTATGCTAACTGAATATATTTGATCTGAAACTGTATACTTGTTTCTATCATGTCAACCAACACTTTGATTGGAGTAATAGATGTAAAGGACTTAAATGCTTGAATGTGTTGCAATAGGCCATGCCCAGGAATAGGGGACCTGTGTTCTCTGAAGGATTGTCATGTCATGTGCCACAGCTTTCTTATCATTTGGTTCAGAAGATCAAATTGTCAACATTGTCATGTCTTTATGAGAAGGTTCTTTTCTAAAATTTGTACTGATCATCTATGGGCTTTGGATATTTTGTTTCAGACTTGTAACTATCAAAACAACTTGAAAGGCCCAAGTGACACAGTACAAAAGATGCCTTTATTATCTTTTCCTGACATAAATCTTTATGTATCTGCCAAAAATTAGATTATACTGACTTGCAAACTAGTTCCTGGGCTACAGTAATTTGTTTCGACATAAACTTTAGATTTTAAAGCAAACACAGCTCCAGCTGCATGAAGTATGTAAGATGTTAAAAGGGACTGGGTAACCACAGCAGTAGCACTTCAGCTCCTGCTTGCATTTTGCAAACAGCTTTAGGTAAAAGATTTAAAAAACAAAACAAAACAAAAATATTGCTTTTGACAATTGTTTCATGAAAGTATAATTTGAATTTTCAGAATATGTCAGCATAATGATTCATTAATTTGTAGTTATAAGTTTCTTATTTCAGCAACTTCCTGCATCCTTCCAAAATATGCAAATTATTTTGTTCTTTATAAAATTGGACAAAAATAATTTCTTTCCATTTTCCTCATGAAAAAATGTCCTTTCTTTTGTTTGTATTACATAAATAGATCTGCATCAACTAAAACAAACTTTTTTTTTCCTATCCCAATTCTATTCAGTGTCTTTTTCTTCGGAGCCATCCTTGTAATAGCAGCTACTTTCCTGTACGGTTATGATCCCAAACCTGCAGGAAATCCCATTAAGGCATAGCAGACTTCCTCATCAGCCTGCTTCTCAAGATCATGCACTGGGGGCCTTGCTAGCAATGGCATGTGGGAAGTGTCATTGTGCACTGCAAGGGAAGGATTACTGCCCTGAAGAAATGCTGATGATAGTTCTGAAAACCAGAGGCTTACAGGTGGATGATGACACTGATCTGTAACCCATGGGGGGGGAATGTCGGGGGAATACCCAGTGCAACTTGCTAATAAAAACTTGAACCAAAAGTTTCCAAGAAACTACAATTAGGAATGTTTACAGCTTTGACAGAGATTGCATCAAAAGAATTTACTGTATTGACTGCTGCAGAAAAATGTCCTATGCACTCTTTGAAAGAGCACATGACAACGTTGTCAGATTGTATGTTTTTGCGATTTGATTATATTTAATCTTAGTAAATGTTTTTAACTGTTTGTCTATTTACGTGTAATGAGCTGAACATCATAGATCTAAAGTGATGGTTCTAATTAGGTATTCCTTATTAAAACTGTGAAAATTGAAGTATGATTGAAAGACACTTTCACAATATCAAATATTTTTATATTTTTAGAAAGCTGACTTAATAACAGAAATCTGTTATTAAATGATAATATTATAATTCTGTTGCTTATATAGAAGTATTGTAAGAATGTTAACATTCTCACCGAGGTACGCAAAGGGAGAAATTCAGAGTGAAAGCTAGAAATCCATGTTGATACTCCAGCCTCCATCAGCCTGTGGTGTTCCAACAGATGGAATAACTCTGGGAACACCGGCTGGAGGTTACGGCACTAACCTGGTGGTAAGATTAGGGTTATGATGGGTGCTTGCTCAGATGTAATGTTCATTCTTGTTATTTTTATTGATTAAAAATCAACTTTTTGGTAGAACCTTAAAAGTAGTTTTTATGCTTTAAGTAGTCTCTGAAGATTTTCTTTAAACCACAATTTAAAAAAAAAAAAAAACATAATAAATGTTTTAAAGGCATTATAGTTGTCTGTAACAGCTCCATCTGGAGCTACTAAGGTATGGTATCTGTATACTGTACTGTACTTTATTACAGAGGAGTTTTTTAAACAAGTGGTGTTTACTCATGAACTCTCCAGTGCATTTCTATGTAATGGCTTACTTAGTTTTGGTGAGGTTTTTTTAATTATTATTTTATTCTGAGAGTCCTTGAGCCAACAGACCAAAATGGTTTCTCTGGAGCTATTCAGTCTAGTAGTGGAATTACTTTAATAGGAAACATAATTAAAAAGTAATCAAATGTGCAATAGCTAAATGTAAAAGCATGCTGTTGGTCTGTTTTAAACAAAAAAAAACTTCACAAAGAGACCTTGATGCAGTTAGATCAATTAGACTGTTATTAATACTTCACTTGAAGTATTTGCATATAGTCAGAAACACCAAAAAAAATCTGGAACTAATAAACGAATAAGCTGTCTTAAAAATCTCTGTTTTTCAGGAGACTGTTCACAATGGATATTAATGTGTTGTGGCTCTTACCCACATTACACCTGTGGTGGTATGCATTTATACAAAAACTTATCAGGAGTCCCTTACCAGTAAAATGGCAAATGGTAAAAAACATCTTGCTTCCCTTGTTTCCCCCCGCCTCGTGCTCTCTCTTCTGTCTTGTGCTAAAGAAAACGTGTTAAAGAGAAAGGTGTTTTAAAATGTTTACTAAAGTACCTCATCCAATTCACAAGGAGATTCTGGAGGAGTGCTCTGAGATTTCTTAATGAAGTGTTGTAAATGGGAAAGGAAGAATTCTACTTATGTCAGTCAAGTAAAAACAGTGTTTTTCTTCTGTTGGGTGTTTTTGTTCTGTTAGGTGTGTTATCAAGGTCTTGTTTGTTTATCATATCAAGGCAAGACATAAAAGAACTGTCTGAGTTACGCCAAGGGCTTGCTGAGCTTGGTGAACTGCGAATCTGTCCCAGCGTGTTGTCATTGCAGGAGCTTTGCCACTTGGCAGTCAAACTGATCTTGTAGTACCCTAAATTGGCATCCTGTGTTAGTATTAAATCTCCTACCTCTAGCATTCAGTGGGGCAAAATCTTTGAAAAATTCCATGTGGTGATTCCTGCACTGCAGTGCACAGGAGGGGAGATGTGTGCGTGGAACAGCCACTCACAGTGTGCTTGGGGCCAGGAGGGAAGTGTTTGTAGTCATATCTGAGCTGGAGTTTGGCCTACACAGGGATACTTTTAATCATGAATTGCAGTACTGAAAGGGTTGGGGTGATACAGTTGGTTACTTCCTCCAGGAATGTCTCCAAAAAAAACAGAGGTAGCAGCTTGAACAGGAAGGGACCAAACAGGCCAAATAATCACCATGTTGCTGGAGCTCTGTTATGTGTAACCCAGTTTTAATATTTCAGGTGCACCTGTCAATATTTATCAGTGAGGATCCATTTATAGGAAAGAACGGGAAAGTGTGCTCTTTGCTTTGGAATAGGACGTCGTGCAGCTTTGGAAAACAAAGTCTCTGCTGTACTAAGGAACAGTAAATCCTGTCTGTAGGTCAGTGACTCTTCTGTGCCTGCAGCTGACAGTCCTATGAAGTAGAAGGACAGATCTTTCCGTACACTTATTGCTGTAAAGGAAAAATGAATTTGCATTTTTAACTGTGTTTCCTTGGTCTTTGACAGGGTGAGAACAAAAAAGATTTGAGGAGGGTTTACTGAACCTTTGCAAACTGGGAGCATATGTGCATTTTCTCACTGAGATACTTTTGTATTTGTATTTTAATTTTTTCTTAAGCAGTTTTAAGTCTATAACTCATTAACTAACCAAAGAGGCATAAGTAGGACAGAGCACTGGGAAGTAGTGGATGGTGTGCTTTGAGTTTGCCCTAAGACAACCTGTAGGAGTCTAACTTTCCAAAAATAAACTTGTCTTTCTGAACTACTTTTCTGACATTTAGAGAATGGTTTTGCTTGTTTAGTGTATATTTAGGAGGCTAATCTATACTTGGCAGAATTTTATTTAAATATTTAAAAAGTTGTAGCTAGGTATTTATTTGCAATAACTTGAATTATGTGATTTTTTTTAAGACTTGCAGGATGGGAGTACTAGTATTTATTGAATACTTGGATATTTGGTAGTTTTATTTGGGAATCTCTGGGATACATGATAAATTGTCAAATAATAAATTTAGAAATGTCTTCAAAGCAAAATAAATCAGTTCTGTAGTGAAAAACTTGAGTCTAATAAAGTAACATAAACTTTTTACATTGTATTTCTACAATTTCCACAAGTGCCCAATAATCTCTTTTCACAAAGAATGCAGATAATTGTATGGTACTATTCAATTTCATTGTTTTATACAAACCATGAGAAAACGTCCTTTTTTGTTTGCTTTAATAAAGAGTAGATTCATGTTCTAGATTCAGCTTCTACAAGATAACACCTTTGTTTTTTTCTGCAATTTTTAGTAACTATTGTTTTATTTCCCCTCCTCCAAAAAAATCTCAGTTTGGTAGCCTGTGCTTGCATTTCATTTGCTCATACAGACCTCTCACTTTTAGTGGCACGTAATTGTTTTGTGTTCCTAACTTATTTTTATGTCTGTTATTCAAGATACTGTCATAGATTCTGTTGAATTGGTTTTAAATTGATAAATGAAACATTGCCTTTCTTCTGATTTTCGTTGTCAGTAACTTTCATATTTTGATACGGTTCCCGGTGGGCCGTGCATGTTGTGTTGTATTTAAGCAATAGTCATCTTTCAGTTTTGAACCTGTTGCTCATTTTCTTCCTGCTGACAATGGTTCTTGCTGGATATTGTGTTGAGGATTATTCATTGTTTTCTTATCTGAAATCTATGTTTTGTAAGAATGAGATATTTGTGTATTAGAAGGTAATGTTTATCTGTAACATGGTATTATACCATATATGTGGTAATGTATTGTTACCTAAGGTGGTGTATTACTGTAAGAAAGCCCAAGAAGTGTTTCCTTCCCTTTACTTTAATACATTTTTTCATTTTCAATGCTGATTATTTCCCAGAGGAAGTGACTAGAGAGTTCTGCTCTTTACAGGTAAGCTCATCGTGTTTTTAACTATCTAGAATTAAGACATTTTTACTAAAAAAAAAATGCAGGGGAAAATGCAACAAAACACATGCAATTAGTTATATCTTCTGCTTCAGTGACTGTCCAAATTTCTGTTCAGTTAAATTCTTAACTTTTTCTAATTATTTCTCAGTAGCTGAACTTATTACTCTTTCTAAAAGAAAATAGAATCTGTCCTGAGGTGCCATTCAGCTCTTGTTTTTGAATGTCTGCTACATGTTTGCATCCAAGAGCAGACATGAAAAAATTAACTCTTTAACCTTCCATCATCATTCTGACTGTAATTAGCCATATTCATTTCATCAGCAATTTATAGGTCGGCAAGAGTTGTTTATGCTAAGCGTATGTTTGTATTTGCTGCCATGAATATCACTTTTTTAGATTTTTTAAACTTTGCTCTTCATTCTCAATATATGAGCCCAAATATAGATCATATATTCAAATGTCATAGTGAAGTTTTTAAGGTAGTCTTAGGTTTTTATATGTTAATGTCAATATTTGTGATTACACTGAATACAGTTCTAATCTATAGTGTTTCCAGGCAGTTTGGAAACTTTTTTTTTTTTGTATAACACCGCTGAACCATGGAATGCATCTTACATGACCTAACACAGTCTCTTAAATCCATATTGAGGTAAAATACTGTATTTTTTTTTCTTTTGTATGTGTAGATAATGCCACTATAGTAATAAACTGGTTAAAATTAAGCACTGCCTTTATTAGGAATAGGATAGAAAACTGAGAGCTTTGTAAAAGGAGAGGTTTGCCCTATGTGTGTTTTAGCAGAAATAAAATATGTTTAATTAACATGTACTATTTCAGAATATAATTTTAGCATCATTTTCTATAAAATTCAGGAGGCTGTTGTAACATGTTTGTTAATGGTATCTTTTAACAGCTTACTGAATTTTGTCAGCAATTTAAATTTGACCGAGACATGCTTCTTTTTTACCAGTGTCGTGACTTCTTGTGAATCACATTCAGGCAGTGTTCTTGTGACTCCCTCTGTGCTCTTCTGGTCTGAAAACCTTGTCCTGGACTGGAGGTGGTGGGAAGTGCCTGGGTGTCAATATCAATTTACAGTGTGAGATGTGGTTGTAAAACACTGTAATCCTTTCTAGAAGGAGCTATGTATAGCCATAATCTATAGTATATCAAAGACCGGAACAGAGTTCACAGGCACATTACTACAGATGATGGATAACACGTTCCTCTGTCCTTTCCAGAGATACATATAATAAAACTGGGTCATTTCACCAGGAATTTTCAGGGCGCTTTATTTCTATGCATTCCTTCTGTCAGTTTTGCTCTGATCTTATTGTTCAAATGCAATATGACTTAAACTGAAATTTTTAGGCCATTAGGTAACAGAAATTAATTACTCATCAGTTAAACAAATGAGCATAGTGGTACCAGATGGGTACTCTTTACCCATCCCGGGGGTGCAGGGGACACTGTTCTTCCAGTTTGGCCTGAAAGCACTCACGAGGAGTCTTAACTGAAACCACTGAAGCCATCATCTACTTGTGCTTTAGAGTCAGGGACTCTCCCTGGGGACATGATAAGTGCTCTGTCCATTTTCATTCTGCTTCCAAAAGGCCCCGGCAGATGAACCTCAGGATTAAAGGGTGGGCTCAGTTCCGCGCACACTGTGTCTCACCTAAAAAATCCAATGCGCAGGCTGGAAGGTGGAAAGACCTTCCCCGGTTCTTCGTTCGCGAAGACTGGCCATTAATGCCCTCTACAGCTAGCGGGCAGTATTATGTATTTACTTAGTAGGGAGGGTTGGGCACTACAGGTGTTCAGATGTAACAGACAGTTCTCGTTTCTCTTCTTCAGGAGTTTCAGTGTTTGTCAGGAATCTGTGTCTCAGTTAAATAATGGCAGAGTGGATTCTGTCAGGACTTGTATATATAAGTGGAGTTTGATATTTAAAAACATGTAACTGTCTGAAATTCATGACAGCAAAATCAAGTCATTTATCTAGAATTTATTCTACGTTTCCATTATTTGAATCATCCGCCCTGTCTACATGAACAAACTTGATATTTAAAAGCACTGGTTTTGAGATAATGACATCAGTAAAAGGGGTTGGTCTCATATGAAGGTATGGATAGTAAAACAGCTGTCTTATCAGCCTAGTTACCAAATGACTTTGGTACTGACATTGTGTAGCTGTGTTGCCTTTTTTTGCGAGTCCCTTACATGTCACGTACATGTCTGTATGTGACTTTCCCACCAAAATCTAAGCACTCTGAGGGATAGCCCTGAAACTGTTCTGGGACTCCCTCTCCTTTTCAAGTAGAATGACTGAGAAACCCTGGGACAGAATTGTCACATAGCTGGTGTGACACATTAAGACTTGTAACAAATGACTGATAACAGCCAACATCCTAGATCCATTAGACTCACACTTTGTATCATTTAGCTGGAGCCTACTTGCCCTTGTCTCACCGCGAGTACCTCTGTTGGCCTCTGAGTAGGGCTGTGCCTCAGGAAGTTCTAAATTCCTTAAAAGTCGCATTATGATGAGAGAAGAGGATGCTTATCTTAAGGCTAAGAGTTTAATTTGAGGCCACGCAATCTTAAGCGGTGAGTGATTTATATCCCTTTGTTTACACGGTGGGAGCTGCAGTCTGTACCTCAGGGGGGAGGCTCCACTGTTGGTAGGGACGGGGAGGATGCTCCTTGTGTAGCTGACGTTTTGGGGGAAACATGGATGTCGCAGGAGCTGGGGAGATGGAGATAAGCAGCGAGAGGGTTGAAAGATGGAAGACTAAGAGAAAAAGAACGCAGAGAAAAGACTGATACGTGGATGCGACCATGGAGAGTTGTGTCTGGTGGTCTTAATGCAGAAGTACAGGATGTGGACAGTTCTATTCTGATTCTCTTCTGATTTCCGTTCTTATACCAACAGTTACTTCAGTTGTTGCTCTGTTAGCGCTGCCAGACCATCAGCAGTGAAGGCATTTATAAACCACATCGTTTCTAAAAGATCTTCTCCGCTTACGGGCCTACTGCCATTGGGAAAGCCGATCCCTGTTATCCTATTATCTGAGGGCAGTGTGGTAAATCAGAACCTGGAATGACCCGCCCGTTTGAAGGTGTCACACCGGAGCTTTCATAAACTAAGCTTAAATCTTGATAGTAAGGAAACAGAACGTCTCCATGTTGGATGTTTAGGATGAATTACATGTAGGGCTGTGTGCTTTGGCTCTAGAAGTGCCAGGAATGTCCAGCACGAGTTCCCTTCCGTCGCTCCTTTCCACGCAGCCCCCGCAGGCTCGGTTCGCTCGGGGGGGACGGGCGCGCGTCGGGGGACGATGCTGGGAGGGGCGTTTGAGAAACGGGGCGCGAGCGCGGGGCTCCCGGTGTGTGTCCCGGCATGTCCCGGTGGTGGGCCCGCCGCTGCCCTTCCCCAGGCTCCCGTTCCCCAGACTCCCCTTCCCTTCCCCAAGCCCCGTTTCCCGGCCCGGCCCCGCCCCTTCCCGGCGGGGGCGGGGTTTGGGCCCCGCTCACGTGACGGCGCGCGGCCAATGGCGCGATCGCGTGATGCGCGGCGGGGGCTGCGCGCGCGGCGGAGGCAGCGCAAGATGGCGGCGGGCGCGTGAGCGGCGGCGCGGCCGGGGCGGAGGGAGCGAGGCCCGAGGGGAGCGGGAGGGGCCGGCGGGGCCGCCCGGGGCGATGGTAAAATGACCCAGGCGGGCAAGAAGAAGAAGCGCGCCGTGAACCGCAGCATCATGCTGGCCAAGAAGATCATCATTAAGGACGGCGGGACGGTGAGGCCGGGGCGCGGCTGGAGGCACCGGGGATCCCGGCGGGGGCGGCAGCGGGCGGGCAGGGCCTGGCGGGCCCGCGGGCCTCGGCAGCCGCGCCGGTGGCGGTGCCCCAGCGGCTCCTGCGGCCCGTAGGGCAGTTCCGGGCGCGGGACGGGCTTGGGGCGAGGAGCGAGCGCGGCCCCAGCCGCTGGGCCCGGGCCCGGCGGGGCGTTGGGGCTGCCTCGGGTGCGGGGCGTGTCCGGGGCCGCACAGGGCGGGGGGTGGCGGCACGGACCCCGTGCTCGCTGTGCTCGCCGTGCTCACTGTGATCGCTGTGCCCGCGGGCCGGGATAGGACGCACAGCGAAGGTTTTGTGAAGAAGGGTTTTGCAGTTTCTCACGCTGTCTTACATCCTCTGGAATACATAAATTTTAAAAAGAAGAGAAGTTGTTAAGTGGTTTTTGCTGTTGGAGCTTGGGGTTTGTTTGAGTTTGTGTTTTGGGTCGGTTTTTTTTTAAATTGATGAGTGCCATTACTTCCGGTGTATCATTGCCCCTGGATTTTTTCCACTGTGTAACATTCTGTGTCTTCCATGTGCCCTCTTCTAAATACGGTGTCATTATTTCATGTAAGAGACATCTTGACAGGCTAAGTTGCTGATAGCCCTTCAGTTTGTCTTTTTGGAACAATAGTGGAGGAAAGGGAGGTGCCAGAATCACTACACTTGTTCATCGAAGTGATGGCCATCTGTCTGGTTTACTTCAGTGTTAAGAAGCAAAACTAATTCCAGTGATGGCTTTTGGTGTTTTCCTGGACGTGTTTTCCCATTCTTTGTAAAGACAGAAATGTATGAGATTGTATTGTACTAATGTTAAATGCAAGTATTTTAGAAGGACTAGTAAAAGCAGAGTAAATGCTGTTACTCAGGGGACATGATGCTTCGTAATTTCTCTCTGGAGCATCATTGGTAAGGTACAGTCTGTTTCCAAGTGTCCTTTACCTGTCAACTTTAGCTTTCTTATGCTGAGAGAGGAGAAAGGATGTTACAATAAACTGCATTCAGTGATACTTGTAGTGCAGCATTCGGTGCCTCCTGCCAGTTCTAAAAGCAGAATGCAAACTTGCATGAGTTCTGTATGACTTTCAGTTTTTTAAAACACTGGAAACACGCCATAAACATTAGATGAAAGTACGTAGATTGTTGTTAGGTAATAAATTTCCGCTTGTGATACTTTCTGCTTTCAGATAAATGTTTTGGAATTTATTTGTTTTAAATACATTTCTAAAGTTGAGAGGTCTGGTATAGCAGAGTGTTTTTTATAATGACAACAAAAACTTTTTGCCTGAATTTTTTTTTTTAATGTTTTCTGTTATTTACCCTTCAGTGCTCAGCATCCTCAGCTGCTTTGTTACCCAGCATGTTGTGTTGGGTAACAGGTACATGAAAATGGCCCCCATGTCTTGAATGTCTCCCACTGGCAAACCAGTAATTAATCAAGTACCTTCATGTACAGTTTCCAGACTGATATTGGTTTATTTTGAAACTGTTTGACATCAAAGAAAACCGTGTGAGCCAACAAGAAAATACAGCTGGTTAATGAGGCAGTGGCACAGGCGAAAAGAGTTTCTGATGGGGAATTTTGGTCAAATCTAATGTAGTTGTCACTGGGTCTGATGTGGAAAGATAAAAAAAAAAAAAAAACAAGCCAAAAGGAAACCCACCCATTGTTTCTGCAAAGCCTCTCCTCCCACCACAGTTTGTGCTGGGTCGCCTTGACAAGGCAGTGGGAGGTGCAGGAGGTTGGGTTGGTGCATGGGAGTATTTTTGGCTTGTTCTCTTTGCAGCTTTAGTAGCTGTATCACAGAAAAAATGTGTAGTGGTGTGTGTGCTCGAGTGTGTGTTGTCAGATTTCACTGAAGGAGAGGCAGTAACACCAGTGAAGTGGTTTCATAGAATGATAAATGGTTTAGTTGGAAGGGACCTTAAAGATCATCTTGTTCCAACTTAAAATCCCATCCAGCTTGGCTGTAAACACTTCCAGGGATAGGGCATCTTTAGCTTCTGTTTCAACACGTTTTTCCCAGTAGTTTTAATTTTGCCTTCCTTTGTGACCGGCTACTATTTTTCTTATGTAAGATGATGAATTTTTGAAGCAGTCATGAAATTGCTTTATTTGTGTACTTTATTTGGTGCCTTTTCCAGCAGAGGAGCAGCAACTGTGATCTTACACCTGATGCCTTCGTTGCTTTGGTAGTTATTAGATGTGTGTTCTTAGGCTTGCCTAGCACGTACATTTTTTATCACTGACATGGCTGACAGTACAGAGTGTTTGGTTAAAGACATCTTCTCTCTAACCAGGGTAAAGGGCATTCTTAGAGCGCTGTTTTGTGCCACAGATTTAGCTGGATGTAAATACGTTCTGCTCTGGGTGCCTGGCTGCAGAAAACAGTTGTTACTCTGATTGAACATCTTGGTTCCAGCTTGTTCACACAAGGACTCTGTATCTTTTATCTCCAGGTGTAAGGCCACCTGATTTGGTTGCACTTGGGTCATTACATTACCTGTCAACCCCTTTATAAACCACAGGGGTCAGGTTATAGCGCAGGACAGGGCTGAACACCCAGCACCTGCACTGCACATGTTGGGGTAGGAGGGTTCATCAGACTGGTGCTGAAATCTTGTGGACTGAACACACATGAAATATCTTAATGGACTGCAATTTATCTGCTTATTAATCTCCTTCCATTTTTCTTCCACCTCAGGAGTATTTTTGCTACTTTATAGTTGCAACCACCTTTAAAAGTGGCTATAGAGGAGATGATCTAAATATGGCTAAACTACCTTTTTGTGGCAAAGAGCACTGGCAATAAGAAAGCAAGGAAATTTAACCCTAATGATCTAAATGTCACTTCTCTTTGTTTCTGCCAGCACGTAGGAAGCTTCTGTCGCTGTTGCTTACAGCTGGATGCCGTGGCAGAGGGCAGCAGTCACCTGCCCGTGTGTCTCTAAAGTCACCAGCGGTTCAGCTGTGCAGAACAGCCCCTGCTTTCACTGTGCTGTTTCAGTCTGTGCGTGTGCTGTGCGAGGAGCTGCCCAGAGCTGGGGGAGGCACAGATGGCCACTGAGCTCGTGTTTGCTGTGAATAGAGGTGCTCTTGACCCCCGTGCTTGGAGGGACAGGGATGGTTTGTGACACCCACCTCGCCATCTGTCATACCTTGGGGGGTCACGAACCAGTAACGTGACAGGAATCCAGGGGCTATGAGAATCAACCTGATTTTCTGATTTTATGACACTGAGCCAAACAGCTGATGTTGATACTTACTGTTTGTGCAGAGCTGGATAAATTTTTAACCCAAAGCTAAAATAAGGATTGTGGGTGGAAAGGGAAAGGAATTGTGGGAAGAGAAGATAATTATAGCCACTTTCTGTACCTAAAAAGACTGTTAATGTAACTCTTTAGGAGTGTGGGATGAAGGAATAGCAGAAATATCTGTATGGAATGTCTGTATTTACTGAAGAGGGTTTGGGAAAGAAAAATAGCACAATTCGATGGTACTTTTGTAACTCGATGTAACTTTTTGTAACCTTTTACATATTGATAAGGTTATTTTTAAAAATTTTGATCTTTTCTAGCAAGAGGGATGAGTAGCCAGTGAGGTTTTCTGTATTTATTTCCTATATTTGTTCAATAAATTTTCTTTTTTTTCCTATATTGTGAATACTGGAATCTGGAAAGAAAAGCTAGGTATGGCTTGCATAAATCTCATAGTAAAAGAAATATTCTAATATTACAGACCTGCAGCTTGGAATTGTGTAGTATTTGAGGCTGGAAGGCACCTCTGAACATCTCTGATCCATCTACTCCACTCTCTTACCCCAGACAGGGTCAGCTGGAGCAGTTTGCTCAGGGCTGTGTCTAGTGAGGTGTGGGGGACGGAGGCTCCCCACTTCGCTGAGCAGCCTGTTTCAGGGGGTCCTTGTTCAAGGCTTAAGTAGAATTTTTTGTATTTCAGTGTGTGCCTCTGGTACTGTCACTGACACCCCTGAGGAGTTTCTGGCTCTTGTCTTTGCTCCCTCCCATCAGCTACTCACACACATTGATAAGATCCCAGTGAGCCGCCTTGGGAAGCTGCTGAGGTCTTTAGGCTGTGTGTGCTCAGTGTAAGGTCAGGTCTGATCACATCAGTGCCGCTCTTAGTAACACTTACAAGGCTGGGAGACTCGATGTTAAGGCAGCACTTCAGAGTTTAAAGAATGCATATGAGATTTCTGATGAGTTATTCATAGTGCCTTCATGTGAAAATAATTAGTGAACCATATCCTTAATTTGCAAATGTTGCACTGTGGCATGTTGTTTGACAGCATTTACAGAGTCTACAAGATGAGCAGGTTGTCCCAGCCATGCTCCTTTTTATTCTTCTCAAAAGCTACTTCTGATTCTACTAAATCACTGAAGAATTCAAAGTTCTTTATGTCAAATCTTTCATCTGTATCACTTCCTGCATTTGAGCGCCCTGTAGCTCACAGGCCTGCACTCAGTATTTGGGAAGAGATCAGTGCTGTTCCTGAGATTTGCTGTGTTTGTTATTTCAGTTTCTTCCCTGATTTAGAGCTATCAAAGTTTTGTGTGTAGCAGTGGTGCCTTTTAGTAACAGAAGTGCTGTAGAGCTGTTTTATATAGACCAGGTAATTAGATTTTGGGATAGCTGAGTATGAACACTACCATGTTTTGAAATCGTGAAAACCTGATTCCGTGTGGCATTCTGTAAACTTATGCAATTTTCTCAAGGAAAAGAAACTAATTCTCTGAAGAAGAGTCTGTTTTCCCTGTAGCATCTTTGTTTCCCAGACTGGCAGTACAAGAGGTTAATATTTAGAGATGGCAGTGAAGGATTCTGCAGACTAAAATTAAGACACTATGGGATGTTATCACCAAAGGGTTAAAAAAAGGAATTTTGCCAGTTAGCTGGGGTAACTGTATTCCCAAGTTTTGAGTCCTGTTCAGTTGTTAATCCTTCTATTTTTAGTGTTCAAATGCATTTCTCATTACTCTGATAGATGGTTAGATGTTTTAATCACCTGTCTTTTCTCTTGTTTTAGCCTCAAGGAATAGGCTCACCCAGTGTCTACCACGCTGTTATTGTGATCTTCTTGGAGTTTTTTGCTTGGGGACTCCTGACAGCTCCCACTCTGGTGGTAAGTGATTCTCTGGAGCTTTTTCTCACCGTACAGGATGTGGGGCAATTACTGCAAAGGCACTGAGCATCTTCTGAATTAAGTGAAAATCACATATCATTGAGCTGCTCTGTTGTGCAAGTGAGAAGTTCTGTATTTTTAGATGTTATCAAAAATTTCAAAATCTTCCATTTAAGCTGGGTAGTGGTGTAGCAATAGCTGTTTACATGCAAGTGTGCTAACACTCAAGCTTACATGTAAGTGTTTTCTGATTGAAATCAGTAAGACAGTAATGCAATTATCTCTCCTTTTAAGAGGCCACCAAAAGTTGGCACGTTACAAATATAAGGACAAAAACACTTCAAATTTGGTAACGTTATGCTATCGTGTGTGTGTGTGTGTGTGTGTGTGTGTAGGTAGGGAGACCTTTGCTGACCTGGCTGTGTTTTAAACAGAAGCTTCAGAGCACAGACCCTGTCACACCAGTCAGAGCTTCCTTGTGATTAGTGAGACAGTCATACCAGCGTGTTTGTACCAAATTATTTTGTCATGTAGCAGGTTGCTTTTAATTTGGATTTAATCTGTGAGTGACACATGCTGGCAAATTAAAAGGAGTGAAGGCTTAAAAATCTTCAAGCAGGCTCCACCTAAAATGCAGTCTTGGTGCAGCTCTGAAAGCTGATGTTAACCACGAACAGTGTCCTGGTATAGACAGCACTTTGGTTACTGAAGGGAGTCCCTCTCACTGCCACCAGGCACAGAGAGACCTGCATTTCCGGGCTCTGGTCACCGAGCTGGGAGGCACTTACAAAAGTGAGGTGATGTCTCTCCTCCCTCTCTCCCCAGTTCCCGACAGATGGCACAGTGACACATGGAAAGTCTGGTCTGAGATAATTTTCTAGGTTCTCTGTGGTCTATTTAGATTTCAGACATTGAAGTCCCAAATTACTTTCCATGCAAATTAGAGGTTAAATATATTATTTGTGGTTTGCCTTTTTGTTCCTCTGTGTTCTATGAAAATAAAAAAGTACTGTGCATCATGAAGTTGGATGCTGCATGAGAAACATTTGTAGTTAATATTGTGTAAATGACAGTGTTCATATTTCTTCTCCAGGTTTTGCATGAAACCTTCCCAAAACATACATTTCTAATGAATGGTCTAATTCAAGGAGTAAAGGTAAGCTGACAGGAGTTAATCACAAGTACATTTTAAAGTGAATGGTGGGAGGAATACAGAAATGAATGCCAACTGGGTGAAACATTCAAGAGCTTTTTCAATATGGCTTTTCCAGTATAACAGGGGAGGAAATTGCTGCTAAAAAGGTAAATGTGCATCACTTCACTTCTAGTAAGGTATGGCTTGGTCTGTACCTATTGTTTAGGTTCAGCAAATAAAAAAGGTAGTTGACTAATCCCAGATGATGCATATAGTGGTAAAAGTTGATAATTTTTACTTGGAGCTTGTTGCTCCCATAGGGTATTTTCAATTACTTAGGTTTATGTGAAAACACACTTCATAAAACTGCTAGTATGACTGGATCATCTGTGTTTTGAATTTTGTGTAGTTCTGGGGTAACAGATCTCAAATTTTATGGAACCAGACATGGGATAGAAGATCAGTAATGCTTGGTCTTTGATGCATTGCACTGTAGTCATTGACTTGAATCAAAATAGAGCCCAGGCTGCTTTCAGACTGTGGTGTGCTCAGCTATCACAATTCTAACCACTCAGTTCTAACTTAAAATGTTCTGTTCATTTAGGGCTTATTGTCGTTTCTCAGTGCCCCACTCATAGGTGCCCTGTCTGATGTGTGGGGACGAAAGTCCTTCCTGCTGCTAACGGTGTTTTTCACCTGTGCACCAATACCACTCATGAAGATCAGCCCGTGGTCAGTAAATTCTTTCACAGCAGTTTGGCTCTTTCTTGTTAAGGCTGCATCTAATGCATTTGTTTGTGGTGTTGTTGATAAATGTTTACGGTTCATGGGAGGTTGAGGCTTTTGTATTACTTACGTGCAAAGCTGGGGGAACAGAGTCAAGCTGAAGAAGCTGCCCTGAGACCAGAGTCCTTGATCAGAATTTTAACAGCTGCTGGCTTTGATCTGTGTGCTGTAAGCCCTCGTCCTGCTCCAGCACATGTGCAAACGCTGGGAGAACGCTCTCCAATAAACTGTGCAGGTCTGTAGTGTGGCCACAGTACTCAAATACTAACAGGCTGTGTGGAAATTACAACCTGACATAATGTGAGTGGATGAAATAACCATTTGTAACATAAAATGTTGGTACAGTTTTACACTTTTGTTTCTGGAATTCTAAAATCCACCAGCTTTCATGCTGTGTGCAAGTTAGTAACCTCTGAACTGGCTGGAACATCCCCCAGGCGGGGCATGAACAGGAGGACGTGGCAGCAGCAGCGCAGCCTGCACTGACAAGGGGCAGCACCTGCTGTTCAGGGAGCTCCGTCAGCCTTTCCCGCTTTCTCTCTGGTCACACAGCTTGTTCATCCCCCTTTGGAAGGAGCTTGTTTCTAAGTGTAGATTAAGGTTTCAAATGCCAAGTGCTAGTGTCTGTAGCATAAAGATATGGCTAATGGTGAGGCCTTTCCATGACCAGATTCTCAAAATACTGAAGTTCCTAATTTGCTTTGGGTCGCAAACCAGTTGAATTTGTTAGTTGAACACCTCATTTCCCAGTAGTACTTCATCACAGCAGTGTTTTGTAGATGTTACAAAATCACGCTGTTTGTACTCAGTGCACTGAGGAGGAGTTACACAACTCTATCAAGACACATTCACATTAGCTTTATCCATGATTATCTCAATAAATCATCAGGATAAGTTGGACAGGGTGATTTAGTGTGAACTGCACTTGGATTGAATAGACTTTCTGTTTCTATTTAGCTGTTCTAATTTTTTTTATCGTGTTCTAGGTGGTACTTTGCTGTTATCTCTGTGTCTGGAGTTTTTGCAGTGACGTTTTCTGTAGTTTTTGCTTATGTAGCAGACATAACCCAAGAACATGAGAGAAGCATGGCCTATGGTTTGGTAGGTATTATTTTGGCTCTTTTCCTGGGGTGTGCAGTACTAAACCCTTCAGTTTGTAACGCTTTTCAAAGCTGCCTGTTTGTTTCTTCTGGGGCAAGTTGATTTTAGTTTGGAGTCAGGTTTTTCCGTTTAATTGTTCCTGTCATCCAGTCTTGTATCTTTGGAATATTTTGCTTCTGAATTAAATACAGCTCATTGCTTCCCAGAGATATGAGCAGACCCTAGAGTACATGCAAGAGTGCTGCGAGCCTCACATTGCTGTCCAGTTATCAGAAAAAGGTTTTCTTGAAAAACTGTGATTTTCTGAAACACAGAGCTGCTACCACAGAGGCCTGATTAAAATGGTTAGGCTTCTGAAAATGAGGAAGCGTGGGTAATAACACTGCTGACCTGTGTCACTGAAACTCTTACCCGCTGTGGTTTGTTCCAGGTTTCAGCAACTTTTGCGGCGAGTTTAGTCATCAGCCCTGCTATCGGTGCCTACCTTGGTCGTGAGTACGGAGACAGCCTGGTTGTGGTCCTGGCTACAGCCATAGCCTTGTTGGACATTTGTTTCATCCTCGTTGCTGTGCCAGAGTCGCTGCCAGAGAAGATGAGGCCGGCATCCTGGGGAGCACCCATTTCGTGGGAGCAGGCTGACCCCTTTGCAGTAAGCTACTTAAATAGGGAATATTCTGTTATTTGTAGATGTGGAGCTTCGGAGACAGGGAAGAGGCTGAATTTACTGTGTTTCAAGCCTGAAAACAAAGCCTTTTTTTTTTAAATTTGACCTTGTTTCACTGTTAATACTTTTGCCAACAGTCTTGCTAAACATGCAGGGAATGCTTTGGTGGTGCCACATAACCTTTTTGGGGGTTTTTCAGATCCCCGCTAGGGATGATTTCTGAAAATGAAGGTTGAATATTTTATAATGTTTTATACTTTTCTCTTGCTGCAGTCACTGAAGAAAGTCGGCCAGGACTCCATTGTGCTGCTAATCTGCATAACAGTCTTTCTTTCCTACCTCCCAGAGGCAGGCCAATATTCCAGCTTCTTCCTATACCTCAGACAGGTAATGGAACATTTTGGTATGGATTTGAACAACAGTAAATTCACAGGATTTAGGAAAGTTTTCAGAATCCTGAATTATTATGGGAAATATAGATAACTAGTATAATTTAAAAGCCTCCAGCAGCTGATTTAAGTCCTCTTGCTGTTCTGTTTTTCTCTCTTTATAGAGACACAAAAAGAGTGAAATGATGAATGAGCTATAAAACAATTTTTTGTATTTTGTAGTTATTTGCATTATTCTTGGACTACAAGTTCAGTATGTTAAAACTGGTTTTTTGAGAGAACTATTTAATTTTTTTCTATTTATGCCCCTTTGTTTTTATATACTTACTTTATTTAATAATAATAAAAAAAAACAACTCCAAACCCTATGACTTAGATTTCTAAGTTAAGGAAGAGCTGAATAATAGTGGTCTCCTGTGTTGTGTGTTCCCTCACTGTGTTTGTGACATCCTGATACATGGTTTATGGTTAATAATCAAATTGCCTTTTTTTAATATAGATTATGGGATTTTCGTCTGAAAGCGTTGCAGCATTTATAGCAGTCCTTGGGATTCTTTCCATTATTGCACAGGTGAGTTATTGCTCCGTGTGTCATTGATTTGCTAAGTTCAAAAGAATGAAGCACTGTGGAGAACTTCGGGAACGCTCACCTTTTCTATAGCTGTTTTTTTCCAAATCTCTAACAATTGATTAACACTCTATCATAGATGAAAAAAGTACTTGACAACCAGGGTTTGCTTCATTAATATCTGATATGTATTGTGTTGGGAAAACTAAATCCTTTCTGCATCAAAGGAGTGAGGGTTTGGTTATATTAATTCCTAAATAATTACTGTTTTTTGGGTAGAGGCAACTACTGCTTCTGGAGAATTTTATCTTAAAGCTAATTTATTTGTGTATATTTGTCTTTGAGAATAAAATGTTTTCAGGGGTTTTGTTGCGTTTTTAATTATTAACTCATCAACTCGTCTGTGTTTAACATTTAGAATGTTGTTTTTCTGATTTTTTTTTCCCCCCACCTTTTCCCCTGTTAGACAGTAGTTTTGAGTTTACTTATGCGGTCCATTGGAAATAAAAATACCATCCTGCTGGGCCTGGGATTTCAGATACTGCAGCTCGCGTGGTACGGCTTTGGATCAGAGCCATGGTACGTACATTGCATTTCAGTCTCTGAACGGTAGTTTTTGTCTGCATTGTACCCTTTATCCGAGGGGCTCCCAGGTGTGTGTGAGGCACATCCAGCGTTCTTGTGCTCCAGCCGTGCCGGGCAGTGATCCCAGTGTGTGTTTTGCAGGATGATGTGGGCAGCCGGTGCCGTGGCAGCCATGTCCAGCATTACCTTCCCAGCTGTCAGTGCCCTGGTTTCACGGACTGCTGATGCCGACCAGCAGGGTAGGTTTCGTCCTGGCTCTTGGAATTCTAGTCAGGGAATACTGTGCAGACATACGGGGGTCTCGTCGTGCTGCTCGTCAGGCAGCCCCAGCTGGCGGGCCAGCCCAGGCTCCTGCGCACAGGGCACCACGTGCTAAATCCAGGGGGCTGGGCAGTTGCAGTGAGTGCATCTCGTACTTCTGAAGAGGGAAAACCTTCATCAGGTCCCAACAGTAGTAAAATATTCACCAAACTTATTGTCTATCTCCTGGCCTAAGAGTGAGCTCAGCATGGCAAGTACTGCTCTGTGCTGGAGGCAGATGGAAAAACCACCTGAATGTACAATAATTACCAGCTTTTTGCACCCCTTTATTACTACCCATAGTGCAACAGCATGTAGAGCTTTCCTGCTTGCATCAGTTTGAAGATAAAGTGAATAAAGGCTTACACTGTTCTCATCTACCTGTATTTATACACATATAACTAACTATTTTTAATGAATCAGTATTTTGCTTTTCCCAGGTGTTGTTCAAGGGATGATAACAGGCATTCGAGGACTGTGTAATGGTTTGGGACCAGCACTTTATGGTTTTATATTCTATATATTTCACGTTGAATTGAATGAACTCCCCATGTCTGAATCACCATCAGGAGGTAGTGTGGTTGCACAATACCCTTCACAACAGGTATGTTTCTTTTTTTGCTTACAGCTTCCAGTAGGAAGGGATAACGTGCCCATCAGTTTGATGCTGTGTTACATTCAGTGACACCAAGTGGTGTGTGTAGAAAGAGGTTCTTGAGTCCCTCTTGGGGCAGGGTCATTGGTCTGTTTGTTTTTAACTGGATGCATTGGTTTAGTTTAACTTTCCAATAGACACAGGTGATGGTCATAGACAACTGTGACCCTTGTGAGCAGAACACTAGAGGGAAGGATGGACTGATACCAACAGTGTGCCAATGGTGTATGTTTTGGTTTTGTTGTCCTTTAACCAAGCTGGGTTTTTTAATTCCTAATAGATATTAGTTTATTGAGGAAACTCAGCAGGAAGAACGTGCCCTAGAAAAGGAAGTTGGCAGGCATTAATAAGAACCACGTGCTCCCTTGTCCTAAATCTTAGGATGTAACATTGTTTTCATATTTTTTTAAAAGACTCCACTGTATTAACCAGTGTATTTGGAAACAGCTCTTCCCACTGCAGAAATTGGGCTAATTAGCAATTGTAGTCTGTTAATGTGTGTTTAAAGGCTCACTGACATGTTGTGGTGTTACTGTTGTTGCTTTCAGAACTCCATAATTCCCGGACCCCCATTCTTATTTGGAGCGTGCTCTGTGCTGTTGGCACTACTTGTTGCCTTGTTTATTCCTGAACACACAAACCTAAATGTACGATCCAGCAACTGGAAGAAACACTGTGGCAGCCACGGCCATCCCCACAGCCCACAAACTCCTGGTGAAGCTAAAGAGCCACTGCTGCAAGATACAAATGTATGACAAAAATCCAGGAAGACCTTTTGGACTCTTTTCATCAGCAGTTTGGGATACACATTCCAATTCCATCAAAATGTAATTTCTTAAGGTAATCTTAAGAAGTATCTTTCTGCATGAAATCTGTAGGAATTAAAACGGAGCTTTCTCCAAAGATGTTGCCATTGAACTAAAAACTTGCTTTTATAAACAAACAGTTACATACTTGTCTCTTGCCATGAAATACTGTTACTGCTAAACTTAACTTTACATTCTAGTTCAGAGACAAAAAGTAGAGTCCAGGCATGAGCATGTGTCCTTGTTTCCTTACGGTGGTGAGCTTTAATTCTAGTCACGCTACGTCTCAATGAGACATACTGGCATCCGTGTGGACCCATTCGTTTTAAAATCTTGGGTCAGTTGATTCAAAGCCTTAATGTAAATGTACTCTAGTAGGGAGAAGGTAAATTGGTATCATTTCTTTTAAAAGTCACATGGCAGGTTTTTTTTTTAAGTTTGTACTAATACAAAAATCACATGAGCACGCTTGCTGAACAGTAAAAGTTATTTTTTATGTAAGTGCATTTACTCTTTCTATTTTTGAATAAACGGTAGTGTCAAACACTTGTTTAAATAGTAAGTGGGTGTTTTGAGCCTACAAATTTTAATACTGGCTCTAAAACTCTGCTTTCCTATGTACCGTTTATTATACCACTATATTTCTTCTGACGTTTGCGTAATCATAAGGACCTCAAAACTTGAATACACAGACTGAATATAAGCTGATAGCCTTGAATCTGTCCGTGTGCTATATAGTGGCCTTTGAGGACTGTCACAATAACCCTTTTGCATTACAGAGCTAAAGTTTTAGTCCTAAATTTTCAGGACCCTTAGTACAGAAGAGAGCTTTATATACAATTACTGATGTGAATTTCTCTAAAAGTGTATATTTTTGTGTCCAGTTGTATTATTTAAGTGTTCCTTTGTATAAATTTGTGTATAAAGTATTGTATAGGTTTAAAATGTTTTCATCTTGTGGTTATTGCTTAATGCTTTTTTACCTTTGAACATTCACCATGGTTGACCAAGAGCAGGAAAAAAAATATGTAAATATACTGTTAATAAAGTTGAATATTTTAATGAATTTTTAAATACTTGTTAACGTCTCTTAAACCCTTAATTGAAGTGCCATAGTGCGTGTTACACTTCAGCAGGTGGGCAAAGTCAGCTGGAGTACAGGTGCAGCAGGTTTTATGTGTCAGATAAAGCAGCCTTGGAATTGTCCCTGCTGTCCCAGGCCAGGCTGGCTGCAGCTGGCTCCTGGTTCCCTGGGAGATGGAAGGCAACAGGACCGATCCAGGCTGCAAGAAACAGGTCAGTTGCACAGCCCCCCTTTCCTGGGCTGCAGGGCCCACCATACTTGTGTTTTGTATCTGCTCTGAGGAGCCCTGGGAGATGGGAAAGCTGCAACCCTGTAATTTGCAGCTCATCTGTACGGGGAGACAAATAGCAAGTTCGGTCATTTTACACCGCCTGACACTGGGAAATGGGACTGTGAGCACAGGGTGGCTGCCGGGGGGAATTTGTACAGTGAGTGGGGAAGGAATAAGCTAGGAAGAAAACTGCAGAACAAAGGTGAAATAAATAGTGGTATTCTGCCACTCGCCTCATCTGGGAATTTCGGTACAGTGGAGATGTTGGTTTAGAACTCTTAAAATATTACTGATCAGAGCTTTTGATAAAAAACATTTAATATTTCCATTGAAACTTACACATGACAAAGCCAGTGAATATACATAAACATGGTGCTGATTTATAAACAAATGTACACATTTCACACAGCAAACCAAACCACTTAAATGTACAATCCTCAGGCTGCACTTAATTAACTAAGATAAAAGGTATGGAATATCTGTAACAAAAGTATGTAAATAGTCATTTTAAGTGTACTGTGCCTGTTAGGAGTACATGCCTACTGCTTCGATAAGGGGACCCCAAATAAGAGCTGGCACAAAACGGGTTGTTACATGATTTAGGCACTTGAACCCAGACAGCAGAGCAAGCTGAATAGAGTATCTTAAATTTCTGTACAGTCTTACAGCTGTAAAGTATGATTTGTAAAAATAAAGTCTCTTTCTTTTAGATGTTTTTATACTTGTCAATAGTTAACCTATTCAGATACTTCACCTTGCAATGTTTTATGCGTGGTGGCCTGTGGAATGTAATTCTGAGAGATTAACAGAAAAGTTAGGGGGACCCAGAGTGAGAAATTTTAGTTACAATTTTATACCTTCAGTGAAATAATTTAGCGTCTTTAAAATTAGATTTGTATGGAATTCAAATAATCTGGTTCAAAAGTTAAGTGTTTAAAACTAAAATGTAAGGGAGGATTAGTGAGGCACTTGTGGTCATTTATGAGCTTAACCATTACTAAAGCTGGCAGCACAGCCCCAATTCTCCAGTGCTTTCCATGTGCCTCTTCCTTTCTCTGAAAGAATGTAAAAACTCATAGATATACGTTCTTGTTCAGGGAATGTACATTTCACCTGTTCTAAAAAACAGCACTTTGGTGGGGTTTTAGGACCATTACAGGGTCAACAATACATGAAGAGAAAATTCTGCACAGCCGCAGTAACTTACTGTCAGTGTTGGTCCCACTACAGCAGCTTAAAGCTTTCTCTTCTCAGGCTCACGTACCCTGGAACATCACCCAGTCAGTCAAGATACCTGTCTCAGAGAAAACTGCCTGATAAAAAATGATGTCAGTTCACATCAATACTCTACTAACACACTATTACAGGACATTCAAAACTCCCCCAAATGGTTAAACGACGCCTCTCGCTGTCAGAACCCTGTCTGTTATCCGGGAAAATAAGCCGAGGCTGGTGTTCCTGCAGCTTTGGGCAGTGGCTGGGCTTTGGCTGGCAGGTATGGTCTCAGGTACTCTGTGGAACAGCACAAACACTTCATAGAACCACATCTGTTACTGCCCTTCAGGTACATTTCAAATAAGGTCTTGTTCGCCATGTCATACATACCCGAGTTCAGCGTGTTCTGACTAAGGCCTCGTAAAGGAATGCTGTCATCTTTTTTCTTGAGATACTTGGATTCCAGCCCCAAATGATCACCACTAGAAATAAAAAGGCTAATTAAAATTGAAAGGAAATGCAGTTTGCTATCAGTGCATTGCAAAAAGTGTGGCTACAGACTCATTCAGAACAATTGAAGTGCAACTACTAAGAACTTTATTTACCATTTAAAGTAAAACAATTGCTGAGTAGGTTAAGAACAGTATATATTATATATATAATATATATTAATCTATAAGAACTATATATTTTATACAGATACAGTATAATGAATATAATTATAATAATAAATATAAAGATAATAATAAAAAGTACTAAAAATGCAGCAGAGGACACTTACTTCTCCTTATTTGCTGGATGGCTGGTTGTAGTCACTGTCTGAGCATCTGAACATCGGTTCAGTTTAGGAAGCTGTGTGTTAAACTGAACCTGCAGAGACAAGAGAGCTGCAGGTTAAAGAGCTCCTCTCCAGACGTGACAGGCCCCACCTGTGAGTGCATTCAGAGAGCCAATTTCCCAGGGATGAGTGTTCCTACAGCTCCCACAGCACTGCTGTGCAGAGTAAGCACCCTCAGGACGAGCATTAGCCATGGGTGATAATGTCCAAGACAGGGAGCCTGAGAGCACAGACAGCAAATGCTTCAGTATTTTGAGAAATAGTCACAACATTATGCTTTGGTATTTTATGCTGTCACGTTCTTAATCAAAGTCAAAGTGCCTGCCTTTGGTACTGGACATGGGGAACTGGTGTTTTTGCTGTGTGCTGGTTCCAGGAAGTTCTGGAAGGCATACAGAGGAGAAATGGGATGACTGATTCCTGAGCTGGGAAAGGATGGTCTGTCAGGCTGTAAGAGAAACAGAATACATTCATAAAGGAGAAACAATTCTTAAAGTAATTGTTTATAGAAAATCAAAATTCCAAAATTACCCAACCAACATTTCAAAGCCAACACTCGTGAGTCTTCCTGATGGGAAAAAAACATCGCTTCTCCAAGATTCACGTGCTTAAGGAAAACTTGCAACTTTTAAAAAGACAGATGAGTTGAGCACTCTTAGCCAGTGAAAAGCTACACAGCCTGTAAGTGATGAATATATGGAATGTAGCAGCTCTCTCTGAACGTGCCCTTCCATCACTGAACAAGCAGCTCATCAATTACAAGGTACAGATCTCTGCTGCCACAACTCAGGGGAAGAACCAGGAAGTTGTGGTATTTAACAATGACTGCAGGTAATGTTTCTTACCCCTTATTTTCATGGTTTTAAGTATCACTAGTAACAGTATTCAAATAGTACACTTGTTTTTCATGCTATACAAAGATAATTAGTAATCTAACATCACAACATAAAAATGCCTCTTTTTTTTTTTTCCTTCACCTTGCATTTCATCTTTTCCAAGCTAATTCTGCGCTGGTTTGTGTATTTTATGTAAATGAGAGCTTAGAAAATTCTCACCCATGAGGCTCAAGACATCAACTACCACCCAACAGGGTGTTATGTTGTTAAAAAAAAAAAAAAAGGAAACAAAACAGAACCACAAACCACACCCACCCAAACTTTAGGACCAAAGAAGGTGAAAACACTTTTTTTTTTTTTTTTTTGCTTTTAAGGGCCACACATTTCAGGACTAATGACAACATCCCAACCCTGTGATTTATAGCTCTGTCTCACCATGCCATGAGGTGAAGAGGCAGCCCTACCACCACCGTGTGTGCTGGCAGAAGTGTCCAGCCTCTTTGCCATCTGAACTTCACTGAGCTGTCTGTTCAGCCAGCTGATCACTGCAGAGGGGAGAAAAGCTCAAATTCATCTCCTACCTCCTACAAGCTGTTTGAAATGGCAAGTAGTCCTTCCTCAAAAAAAGCGACAGCTCCATGGACTATTTTTCCTCCTTAAGCTGATCCATCACTGG
This sequence comes from Empidonax traillii, assembly GCF_003031625.1. Classification (NCBI taxonomy): domain Eukaryota; kingdom Metazoa; phylum Chordata; class Aves; order Passeriformes; family Tyrannidae; genus Empidonax; species Empidonax traillii. Next base: position 940,957 of record NW_020955540.1, on the reverse strand, counting down.
GAGTCCCGGTCCCAGGAAAAGCCCATTTGTAGAAGTTTCCTCTACCCCTCCAAGCCTGAGCACTCCACCCCACAGCCCCACGCAGCAGCTCCAAGGGAAGCCTTCTCTACTTGCAGCTCTAGGCTGTTGCACTCCCAGCAACAGCCAGAAGTTGTTTTTGGAGCATGACAGCAATTGCAGCTCTTCACAAAAGCCCCAATATAGCTGCTTCCATTAATTTTCAGTAGCAGCACGATCACTATGTCATTTTTACAGAAGGAGAAAGGACACTGTATAAACCTACCATTTTCATTGGTTTTCAGTAGCTGCTTACTTTCCTCTAGTTTTTGTATTGTACTTTCTAGCTGTTCTTGTAGCTTGCAAACCTGTAATAGTCCCATAATAATTATAAGACCATCAGGAGCTACTACTAACTGCAAACAATAACAAAAAAAAGCATCCATGAAGTTGTTCTAAAATTAAAGAAGTTTTATACAAAAGCAATATGGTAATTCTTTTAAAGTAAGCCAGGGTTTCAGCAAGATTACAGCCAGAATCCTTTCTGACCTTTATTTTTCTATTATTAAATAATGCAAGGACTCTAAACGGGGGAACACACTTAATGGAAGAAAAAGGTTCACTCTGTTCCTGCTCTTGCTTTCTTCACCAACCTGACATGAATGTGTCTTCTAAAGGATGCTGATTCATCCATTATATTGCTTTGTACTCTTAATACAATTTAGTTTTCTTCCATATGAGTGGATCTTACAAATCAGTTTAACATTAAAAAAAAAACTGAAAGTTGATCCCACATTTATTACACATATGGAAATCAACATATCAGTATATTCTATTCCACAGAAAGAGGTAAGACCTTAAGTAAGTTCAAACATGCAAAACCCAACACAGCACATACAACAGCATTTATAAAACAGAAGGTTAAGCTATCACAGTACCTCCTGCTCTTTCATTCGAAGGGATTGTCCCATCTCCTGCAATTCCCTCTGCTCTTTTTGAAGTCTCTCTTCTTTTTCTCCCAATAATTTTTCCTGCTGAATTGTTACTGTGTTTTTCAATTTTAATTTACTCAATAAAGTTTTCAAATCTCCTTGTAACTTCTTGATAATTTCATTAGCCTATTAAAAAAAAACCCCAAGACATTATCAAAATAAATACCTAAAAATAAGGAAGATGTTTCACAAGGAAAGTGTCATGGTTGAACAAACCTTAAGGAGTTCAGCTGACAGCGACTTAATTGTTGTCTCTAGTTTTTCAATATGCCTCTGTTTTTCCTCTGTACTCTCTTCCAGAATCACCTTTAAAAGAATATTACAAAATATAATAACACTGTGAAAGACATCACTTATGATTTCAAGTAGAACCTCCATTATTCTTTAAGAGCTATCCTTACAAGAAATCAGTCACTGCTTTTCAGTCAGATTTCACAGCATCTCAATTCTTTTTTTCTTCCAAAAAAATACCACTAACTATACTCCAGTACCACAGTATTAAACCTGAATGCAGTATACTTTTGATGCCATAATTTAGAACCTTAACTACATCTGAAAGCTGACTTGCCATATTCAAAAAATGGTCCGTTGCTACTCTATGGAAACTGCAATTAAGAAGGTTCTAGAGAGTTTAGAGAAAATTATTTTGAAGCTTGAAGAACCTTTTGCTCTTGTGTTGCATCTAACACTTCTTTTGTTCTAGTAACCAGCTGATCCTTGTCTTTGATCTCCTGTTCCAGAACAGCCACCCGTGTCTGGAGCTGATTAATGAGTTTCTCTTTCTCGTGGCATTCAGCATCCAGAGTCGTGTTCTCCCGACGCAGCGACAGCACCTCCTGCTTCGCTCTCTGACAATCCTAGAGCATTGCCAAGGAATTCAATTGTTATTTTTTAGGAAAACCTTAATAGTAATTATTAGTATTTTAAATTAACAGTAATTTAAACAGATATATCTAAATAATAAGCATAATACAGAATGAAGAGGAAATGAACAAACTTAGTATGCTGTATTTTCTATTACGTGCCCAGGAAGGCAGTGTTAATGCTCTAACACCAGTAAGTTTGGGTTTAGAAAGTAAGAAGCCTTACATCTTCTATTCCAGAAAGTTTTGCCTTCAGTTCTCTGACTGTAGAGTCTCCTTTGTATCTTCTCTCTGTTAGGTCCTTATTGATGACCTCGAGTTCTGAGAGTCTGTTCTGCAGCTGCTGGATACTCTTCTGATGCAAAGTTTCCAATTCCTTTTTCTGCTGTTCATGCTGTTGTTGGTACTGAGTTTGTGCCTGTGGGAAGCAAAGAAATTAAGCAGCTATTCAATTATTCTGACTATTCACATGTAAAAATATTGTTAATTCTTTTCCCTCATCGTACCTGGAGAGCTCTTTCCTTTTCATTTGTCAGCTCCTGGGAGTGTTTGTTGGTTAGAGCTGTGGTGTATGATGTCCATTCACTTTTCAGTTTGTCCAGTTCTCGGCTCTTCTCTGACAAGCTCTGTTTAGGTTTGACAAAGTGTGTAGACTTTTAAAAATTTAAGCATTTCAGTCAATACTGAATAATTCTTTACTATTACTTACTAAAAGGAATTATTAAGAGAAGTCTAAATTTCAGCATCAGATGCCAAAATATCTGTTTATTCTGTAACTAGGAAAAGTAAGGCACTGAGAACCTGAAGAACACCTTTCTGACACTGTGAATAAAGCAATTTAATTTCCAATTATACTTTCTTCCAATCACTACCTAAGAGTGAAAAACCAGCCTACTGATGTTCCCTACCCTTCTAACACAGAGCACTCTAGTGTGGAGAAAAAAAAAAAAAACAAACTCTTCAGCAGCATCTTTTCCTCTTCTTGATCTATAATTCTGCATTTCAATTCAGCAAACTCATTCTAGTAACTCAAACTGAAATTGTAAACAAATATTCCGCTCCAAAAAAGCTCCATAACAGGAGTTTTAATGGAATTATTCTGTTTCATGACAGTCAAAGAAGTCACCTTGATAACTGTAGAACTTCACCCAAATCATCCTCTTGTAACCCAAAGGTGAAGTAATTACTGTGCTGACTACAAAAAGTAAAAAGGAGTCAAGTAACTTGGAAGTCCAAGACTTCCACTTTTTTTACCGTGGTTTCACAATTTTTCCAAATGAAAGGATTTCCAACCATCCACTGAATATGTAAAAGTATATTTATCATTTCTCTTCAGACTACCATGTGTTTAGTGTTAAATCTGTGTGTGTATACACAGACAGACCTCTGTACAAAATAAAGTAAACCCCTGGTTTGGTACTGCAAGAACTAAATTTAATCCTTCAGTTGCAGGCTTGACTCATTCTTAGGAAAGCTACGGAGACTGTTTTCTTCTTTTCACTCACTCCCAAGTCAATTATCTTGGCTAGGTAGTGGCTAATTACCCAGCCTACAGAAACACACATTTTCCACAGATCAAAAAAGTGCACCCTATAAAAGCTAAACATTTACGTTACCTGTTGAGTGTAGCTCAGCTGCCTGGTAAGATCCTCCTCAGTTCTTCTAAGTTTTTCTTCCAGCATCAATTTGTCGTCCTATGTACAAATTGACATCACATCAAATCCTCAGCTCCCAAAATACAAGTAGTGTTTAGTTTCCACTTAATCAGCATTGGCTGCCTAAGAAACCATATACCCACTGTATTTGTGGAACAAAAATCCTCTTATTAAATAAGCATCATATGAGATAAAATATAATTAATAAATGTAAAAGAATGGCATTAGCCCACAATGCAGAAACTCTGAATTAAATTCATACCGATTTTTTATAATAGTATCTTAGCATGAAGACTTGTTTACAAAGATGTGTCACGAGACCTATAATTGCCCATGAAATCAAACTAGCATGCTACCAACTGCATCAACATTCCAGTTTTCATTTGCTATTTATAGCTCCTAGCCCCTTGCAGTCCATCAAGGCTCTCCATGTAATTACATGGAGACCACGCTTTCCTACACCCAACTGCAGAGCCAGGAGGGCAAGGCTGCAGGGAGCTACTGCTGCAGCTGCTCTGTCCATCAGCACAGGCTGAGACACTGAGGCCTGCAGAGGCATCCAAGAGCTGCATGCAGAGAATACCTCACTTCATGTTCCAGTGACAGGGCTTGGCTGAATACACAGCTCAGATTTTCACTGCCAGAGTGACAGTAACAGTTTAGTTCTCACAACATGCACCCAAGCGGCTGCATGCAATGACACGTATGGGCTAAAAGGGAAAATAAACCAATGTGGTTCATACTTCTGAAGCATTCAGACTGAAAAAAACGCTTAAGTACACACAGCATCAGGGCCTAGTTGCAGTTATGACAAACCTTCATTTTACCTTAAGGCATTTCAAACAGTTGGCTAAAAATTTCTTTATTTCTGAATCAGTTCCTGGTAGGAATTTTAGAGAAAGATGGGTAAGATGTTTAAAAGGGTTGGTCTCCACAACATTTAAAGCGACAGGTGTGTGATCTAGAGCAGATGCTGAAGAAACTAATTGCAGTAAAAACCTAGGGAAAAACCAAAATAATCAAATGTTAAGCATATTTTTTTCTGAAACTACTTTTAGATCCTACAAGCTATTTCCAAATAAAATGCATTTGTTTATGTGCAATAAAAGGCTGTCCCGTTTTTGTTTGAGAAAGAATTATACAATTCAATCCCTATGTTGCAGTTAATATTACAAAAAAATATCAACTAAAATACTCGCACCCTATAATAAGGAATGTACAAAACTAATGAGTTTATTTATTTGTAAAATTTTCAGCAGCCCATTTTGGACTTGGGAGCGCAAAACCAAGTAGGGCCTTTGTAACCAAATTCAAAAGGAAAACAGACTCCTGACTTTTCGGTATCCAACAAACTAGTAAAATCCACAGCCCACAGGACACAGTCAGGAAATGGCCTGACTGCCTGGAGTGGAGTTGGGCCCGGGGCTTTCCTTGGTACCCACACAAACAGAAATAACATATCAAAAGGCCACTAAAAGGAAGACTGGATCTCAGGTCTCCCCCTTCACATTTTAATACCTGAATACTGAAAGGGAAGAAAATAAATCCTTGTCAGAATGTCCTATAACCTTGCCTTTTCCTGGGAAGCTGGATGATTTACACCTTGCTCCACCAATTTCAGATCAGCTCTCTAGCATTAAATTATTAAAAAATAAAAAACCAAAACAGAACAAACCCAAACCCAACAGTGCTGCATTCTTGCACATCTGCCAGCTTGTGAAGCTTGCCAGTTTCAACTCAGACGCAGAGACTGTTACTAGACACCAATTCCACCACTCAGTCCTCCTGAGAGCTGGGTTTTGTCTGTTAGAACCACTGACTCAAATCTGGGTGTGTCAGGAGCACGTTAAACTATCCTTGTTCTACTGATTCTTCTCTATCTGAGGGACTGACAGGTGTTTTAAGAACTCAACACACACACACAGAGTAACATGTAACATGCTTATGACATACCTTGGGGTGTCTTTGTTCTGTTCCTGAATGCATTGCTGAAGCAGATCTATAAATTTTTGTGGGAAAGCAGAGAAGTCTACCAAGAGACCTTGCTGGGACTTCAAACTATATAAATAGATTTGGAATAAAAATATTAACAATATATAGAAGAGAAATTTATTTCCTATAAAATATTTTGTTCACACTAGTAGAAAAAACAAATTCTGATAATGTCATTAAACATGCTCCTTTGAGTAGGCATCTTCCTCACAGCACGGAGGTTGTTGGACAGGGCACGTGGAAGAGGCACAGGACAGTGAGGGGACACTCCCCCATCACTAAGACTATCTGCCTGCTTGGCTATTTGACTGCTCCCCTTCACCACAGACACAATAAAGTCAGAGAAAGAAACTCCATCAGCGAATGCACAAAGTTGTACCTCTGTGTAACAAAACACTTCTGCACCTCTGCTTTGCAAACACTATTTGAATTTTGCCTCTTGGTCTGCATGCTGACCACACCTCTCTTTTTAAAAACACACCAAAACACTCCCCCCCCCAAGAAAAACAAAACAAACAAACAAAATCGATGATCAACCCAAAAAAACCCCAAAATAAAAACAAAACCACACGAACAAACCCAAAGAAAGCAGAAATCTGAACTGTTCATGCTTGATGCCCAAATCTGATGATCAATGATCAAATTCTGAGCAAGTAAATGAGACCCGACAGTACAACTAGTATGCAGTGTATGGTCAGTGAATCTATGTCCAGGCAGACTTATTTCCTGAAGTAGTTCACAGGCACAGAACAGTCTATAAGAAGTAGTTACAAACACAAGATGCAATCAGCAACATGAACTGCGGCACTGTATCCACGCAGGGAACTTTACATCAGGATCCCACATCCATCTGCGTAACCCTGAGCCGATCCCTCTCCTGCACTTGGCTGTTTCACCAACTGCTCAAAGAGAGCCATGCTGCCAAAACACTGACAAACTCCACAAGGAAAAATGTAAAAACCTAAGTTCTAACACAGATCATTCCAAGCTAAAAATATTCCCCCATTCGTTTTTGCCATTTAGAAACATTCTACAGAGAAAACATTATAATTTCACTTACCTTTGAAAATCTTCCTCAGATATGACAAGGTTATAAAGGAAAAAAGGATCAGTATCATCAGTCAATCGAACAGCTAAGTCCTGAAAAGATGGACATTTAAATATGATTTAAAATATTATTAACCACCCAGAAGTGTTTAAATATTTTAAACCAATATTGCAAACAGTATTGAATGTTTCCAATGTTTAACCAAAAATACGATAGAATTGTGGCAACTAATTTAGAATGTGTAAAACATTAAACATAACTTCAAATATTACAGTGGGAAAACAAGGAAAACTGTTTTTCCCAAAAATAAACCAAGTAAAAACCTTCAACTCTGAACAGCAAAGGTTTCAAAATTCCGTGTGTATTCATGCTTTTCTGGAAAGAAAACTATTTGCTATTTTTCCTCTTATCATGAAACAGAGTGTAGTACTAGCAGTCCCCTGTAATGGGTCACAAGCACATCATTCCCATAACTGGAAATTTTTCAGAGCATACTGCTTCTAAAAGTTTAAGAAACCACCTCTGAAGAGTTTATATGCTGGAATGTGAAGCAAATATAGAATGGATAGAGCTGAAGTCCAGTAATCTAATAAAGAAAACAGCAGCACTGTGCTGCTTAGCCTTTAAACTGATGCTCATTTGTTCACTGGAGGCCTACACAGTGTTTTGGAAAAACTGCCTTCTCTGAAAGCATTGAATCTTGCACTACAAGGAAGGGGTTATGCAAAACACCTGGTACATCAGACACAGCCACCTGTCCCCTGTAACAAGGCTCATACCTGAAGAATATTGTATTCCCTGACAGAGGTAAAAAAGTAGAAACCTGACAGCTCTTCCAACATAATGAAATGTGCCCACAGCACAGGTACAGGCACAGAACTGAAACACATTTCAGTAATTCAGGTGCCAGTGACACCACCAAAACTCTCAGCTGGAGATGCACAAACCAACTCAGGGACTGACACAAGCAGACAGTTCACACTGACACTAACACCACCCTGAGCACATGGGGCAGACTGATGGGTGGGATAAAAGCACCTGCTCAGTCTGATGTCCCATGAGCTGATGAAGCACTTGTCTTTTCAGACTAACTGCTCACTGATGTACCCAACTGCACTTCCATGTTCCTCCTGACTCAGCCTGCAGCATGGAACACAATTCCTAACTGAACTGCTTCTCCACAGTGTTACTTCACAGAATTACTATCATCACTGCCACCATCAGGAGAATCTTACCAAGAAATGCTGTAATCCTTTACAAACAAATCTTTACTCAATAACACTATAACCAACTCATGATCAATCTTGACATCAAGCTGAGTGCACGTACAGTTTAAGAGACAATTCAGACATATAACAAAAGAGATTACTATTGGAGATGTTGTAATCTCATTGCTACTTTCCTTAAGATAGAAGATGAGGGGTTTTTTTTACTGCCAATTTAGTACCTCAGACTAATTACCTTTAGTCTCAGGTACTGTTCTGAATCTCTAACCCATACTAAGACCCATGTACAATCAAACTAAAAGAGGGGGATAAAAAGGCTAGGAGGAAAAAAAAACCGAAACCACACCATCCCAAACCAACTAAATTACTCAATAAATTATATAAAAAATAAAATAAGGTCAAATGAAAAATGCTAAATTGCTATTTCCTTTGCCTATTTATCCTTTAATAAAATGGAATTCAGGTAATACCTAATGAATGACATAGATATGACTCATCTACCAACCTTTCTATGAACAGGACTAGAAATTGACAGCAGCTCAATATTCACTCGAACATTTAATCTCCTGCATACAAAAAAAAAAAAAAAAAGCAAATCAAGAAAACATTCTTGAAACAACATATTCACAGCTGCATTATAGGAAGCAATGACATTTCAAAAACAAAAACTTCAACAAAAACATTAAGAAAGTTCCCAAAGATGACTACTACTAAGATGTAACAGCTTCAGTTATCACTGCAACTCCTCGGTCACTGATGTTTTTTTTGCTGCTTGCTTGTTATCCACCAACAGCAATGAGAAGTTTTGAAAATCTGTCCAGAAAGCATAACCTTTGGAAAAACCTGTTGAAATTCATTAACGATTGCTGAAACTTCTGACAGTCAC